>NC_092277.1:5366027-5372623 GCF_036320965.1 Panulirus ornatus | reverse complement strand
GCCCCTGAGACAGTCCCCTTCATGAACCCTAAAAACCTCCATTTCAAGTCAATCAGTTCCTCGCCTCCAAGCCCATCAGCTCCTCTCCTTTACACCCATCAGCCCCCTTTACTTCACACCCATCAGATCCTCGCCTCCAAGCACATCAGCACCTCGCCTTCACACTCATCAGACCCCCGCCCTCAAGCCTATCAGACTCTCGCCCTAAAGCCCACCAGATCCTCGCCTTCAAGCCCATCAAACCCTGGCCCTAAAGCCCACTAGACCCTCGCCTTCAAACCCATCAGATATTCGAATTCAATTCCATCAGAATCTTGCTTTCAAGCCCATCAGGCCCTCGTCTTTAACCAGATCAGACACACCCCTTCAAGTGCATCAGACCCTCGACTTCAAGCCCATCGGATCATCGCCATAAAGCCCATCAGACCCATGCCTTCAAGCACATCAGATCCTCGCCTTCAAGCTTATCAGACCCTCGCCTTGAAGCCCATCAGGCATTCGATTTCAATTCCATCAGACCCTCGCTTTCAAGCCCATCAGGCCCTCGCCTTTAAGCAGATCAGACACACGCCTTAAAATGTATCAGACACTCGACTTCAAGCCCATCAAACCCTCACCTTCATGCTCATCAGACCATCGATTTCAAAAACAGCAGACCCTCGCCTTCAAGGCCATGAGACACTCGCCTTCAAGACCATCATACCTTCACCACCAAGCCTATCAGACCCACGTTTTCAAACTCATCAGACACCTCGCCTTCATGCCCATCAGACTCTTACCTTTAAGCCCATCATACCCTCGCCTTCAGTACCATCAGACCCTCGCCTTCAATCCCATCAGACCCTGACCTCCAAGCCCATCAGACCCTCGCCTTCAAGCCGATCATACCCTTGCCTTCGAACCCATCAGATCCTCGCCTTCATATCCAGTAAAACCCTCTCCTTCAAACCCATCAGACCCTTGCCTTCACGCCCATCAGGCCCTAGTCATGAAGAATCTCAGTACCTCGTCATCAAGCCTATCAGACCCTCACCTTCAAGGCCATCAGACCCAGGCCTTAAAGCCAAGTAGACTCTCACTTTTAGCCCATCAGAACCTAACATTCAAGCCCATCAGGCCCCGGGCTTTAATCTTATCAGTCCCACACCTTTTTGCCCATCAGACCGTCACCTTCAAGCCCATAAGACCCTCGCCTTCACGCCCATCAGACCCTCGCCATCAAACTCATTAAACCTTAAAGTTTAAGCCTATTAGACCCTCGCCTTCAAGCCCATCAGACCCTGGCCTTCCAAGCCATCAAACCCTTGCCTATAAGGCCATCAGACCCAGGCCTTCAACGCCATCAGACCCTCGCCCTCAATCCTATCAGTCCCACACCTTTTGGCACATCAGACCCTCGCCTTCAAGCCCATCACACCCTCGCCTTCAAGATCATCAGACCCAGGCCTTCAAGTCCATCAGACCCTCACATTTAAGCCCATCGGACCCTCGCTTTCAATACTATCAGTCCCACATCTTTTAGCCCATCAGACCCTCTCATTCAAGCCCATCAGACCCTCGCCTTCAAACTCATCAGACCCTCGCCTTCAATTCCATCAGACTCTGGCCATGATTCCCATCAGACCTTCGCCATGAAGCCCATGTAGTCCTAGCCTTCAAGCCCATTAGTCGTTTTCTTTCAAGATCATCAAGCCCTTGCCTTTAAGCCCATCAGATCCTCACCTTCAAACTCATGACACCCTCGCCTTCATGCCCAACAGACCCTAGTCCTCAAGCCCATCAGACCCTCGCCTTTAAGGAAATCAGACACACGCTTTCAAAGTCATCAGACACCTCTCCTTCAAGTCCATCAGATCCTTGCCTTCACACCCATCAAACCCTCACCTTCAAGCCCAACAGACCCCCGCCCTCAAGACCACCAGACCCTTGCCCTAAAGCCCACTGGATTCTCTCCTTCAAGGCCAACAGACCGAAACCTTCAAGCAAATCACACCCTCGCCTTCAAGCCCATCAGACATTCGAATTCAATTCCAACAAACCCTCGCTTTTAAGCCCATCAGGCCCTCGCCTTTCAGCATATCAGGGACACGCCTTCATGCCCATCACACCCTCCTCTTCAAGCACATCAGACCCTCGCCTTCAAGCTCATCAGACACCTCGCCTACAAGCCCATCAGACCCTCGCCTGCAAGCCCATTAGAAGCTCACCTTTAGGCCCATTAGACCCTAGACTTCAAGCACCGATGACCCTTCCTTCATCCTCATCAGAGCCTTGCCTTCAAGCCCATCAGACCCTCGTCTTTAAGCTCATCAGACTTTCGCGTTCAATCCCATCAGACCGTCGCCTTGAAGCAAATCAGATCCTTGCCTTCAGGACCATGAGGCCCTCGCCTTCAAGCTCATCAGTTCTTCGCCTTTAAGCCGTCAACTCCACTCCTTCACGCCCTTCAAACCCTCGCCTTCAAGCCCAATAGACCCCCGCCCTCAAACCCATCAGACTCTCGCCCTAAAGCCCACAAGACCCACGCCTTCAAGCCCCTGAGACTTTCGCCTTCAAACCCATCAGATCCCCGGCTTCAAGCCCCTTCAGACTTTCGCATTCAAGCCCATCAGACCCTCGCCTTCAAGAACTCACATCCTCGCCTTCAGGCTCATTATACCTTCACCTTCAAGCCCATCAGACCCTCGCCTTCAAGCCAATCAGTTCCTTGCCTTGAAGCCCATCAGCCCCTCTCCTTCACATCCATCAGGTTTTCGCCGTCAAGCCCAACAGACCCCCGCCCTCAAGCCCATCAGACCCTCGCCCTAAAGCCCATCAGATCCTCACCTTCAAGCCCATCAGACCCATGCCTTCAAACACATCAGACCCTCGCCTTCAAGCCCATCAGACCCTCGCCTTCAAGCCAATCAGACACTCGAATTCAATCCCATCAGACCCTTGCCTTGAAGCCCATCACGCATATGGCAGATCAGACACGCCTTCAAGTGCATCAGACACTTAACTTCAAGCCCATCAGACCCTCACCTTCATACCCATCAGACCATTGATTTCAAGAACAACAGACCCTCGCTTTCAAGGCCATGAGACACTTTCCTTCAAGACCATCAGATCTTCACCATTAAGCCCATCAGACCCACGCTTCCAAACTCATCAGACGCCTCGCCTTCATGCCCATCAGACCCTTGCCTTTAAGCCCATCATACCCTCACCTTCAATCCCAGCAGACCCTCGCCTTCAATCACAGCAGACCCTCGCCTTCAAGCTCATCACACCCTCGCCTTCAAGCCCAACAGACCATCGCCTTCAAACCCATCAGACCCTCGCCTTCATGCCCATAAGAACCTCTCCTTCAAAACCATCAGACCCTCGCCTTCAAGTTCATCAGACCCACGCCTTCAAGCAAATCACACCCTCGCTTTCATGTCCATCAGACCCTCGCCTTCAAGCCCATCAGACACTCCCCCTCCAACCCATCACACCCTTGGCTTGAAGCCCATCAAACCCTGGCCTTCAAACCCATCAGAATCTCGTCTTCAAGCCCATCAGACCCTCGTCTTCAAGCGCATCATACCCTGGCCTTGAAGAACCTTAGTACCTTGCATCCAAGCCCATCAGAGCCTCGCCTTCATGGCCATCAGACTCAGGCCTTCAAGCCAATCAGACCCTCACATTTAAGCCCATCAGACCCTCGCCTTCAACCCTATCAGTCCCACACCTTTAAGCCCATCAAATCCTCGCCATCATATTCATCAGACCCACGCCATCGAGCTCATCAGACCCTAAAATTTAAGCCCATTAGACCCTCGCCTTCATACCCATCAGACCATGGCCTTCAAACCCATCAGAACCTCAAATTCAAGCCTTCAAACCCTCAAACCCATCAGACCCTCGCCTTCAAGCCTATCAGTCCCACACCTTTTAGCCCAATAGATCCTCACCTTCAAGCCCTTCAGACTCTGGCCTTCAGACCCATCAGACTCTGACATTAAATCCCATCAGACATTCGCCATGAAGCCAATCAAGCCCTCGCCTTCAAGCCCATCAGTCCATTGCTTTCAAAATCATCAAGCCCTCGCCTTTAAGCCCATCAGATCCTCACCTTCAAACCCATGACAAATTCGCCTTCATGCCCATCAGAACCTAGTCTTTAAGCCCATCAGACCTTCTCCTTCAAACCCATCAGACCCTCACTTTCAACGCCCTTAAACCCGCGCCTTCAAGTTCATCAAACCCTCGCCTTCAAGCTCATCAGACCCTCGCCTTCAAGCCCATCAAATCTTTTCCTTGAAACCCATCAGACCATCGACTTCAAACCCATCATATCTTTGCCTTCATGCCCTGTAAGACCCTCTCCTTGAAGACCATCAGGCCATCATCTTCAAGCCCATCAGACCCTTGCTTTCAAGCCCTTTAGACCCTCGCCTTCAAGCCAATCACATCCTAACTTTGAAACACATCAGAGCTTCGACTTCAAGCCCCTGAAACACTCGCCTTCAAGCCCATCAGATCATCGCCTTCAAACTCATCAGACACCTCACCTTCATGCCCATCATACCCTTGCCTTCAAGCCCAGCAGACCCTCGCCTTCAGGCTCATCAGACCCTGGCCTTCAAGCTCTTCAGACCCTCGCATTCAACCCCATCAGACAATAGCCTTCAAACCAATCACACTCTCGCCTTCATGCCCAGTAAGACACTCTCTTTCATACTCATCAGACCCTCGCCTTCAAGCCTATCAGATCCTCCCCTTCCAGCCCATCAGACCCTTGCCTTGAAGCCCATCAAACCTTAGCCGTCAAACACATCAGAACATAGGGTTCAAGCCCATCAGACACTCAAAATCAAGCCCATCAGACTCTCGCCTTCAAGCTCATCAAACCCTCGTCTTTAAGCCCATCAGGCCCTAAGCTTGAAGCCCCTTAGGACCTCGCCTTCAACGCCATTAGACCATGGCCTTCAAGCCCATCAAACCCTTACCTTTAAGCCGATCAGACCCTCGCCTTCAATTCTATCAGTCCCACGCATTTTAGCCCATCATACCGTCACCTTCAAGCCCAAAAGACCCTAGCCGTCAAACTCATCAGACAGTCGCCATCAAGCTTATCAGACCCTCAAATTTAAGCCCATTAGACCTTGGCATTCAAGCCCATCAGACCCTGGTCTTCAAACCCATCAAATCCTCTTCTTGAATCCCATCAGACCTTCGCCATAAAGCCCACCAAGCCATTGCCTTCAAACCCATCAGTCCTTCACTTTCAAGAACATCAGGTCCTCGCCTTTAAGCCCATCAAATCCTCACTTTCAAGCCCATGACACCCTCGCCTTCAAGCCCATCAGACCCTCGCCTTCAAGCCCATCATACCCTCGCCTTCGCGCCCAATAGGACCCTCTTCTTCAAGCACATCAGGCCATAGCTTTCAAACCCTTCAGACCCTCTCCTTCAAGCCCTTGAGACCCTGGCCTTCAAGCCCTTGAGACCCTGGCCTTCAAGCCCTTGAGACCCTCGCCTTCAAGCCCATAACACACTCGCCTTGAATCCCTTCAAATCCATCAGACCCTCGCTTTCAAGCTCATCAGATTATCGCCTTCAAACTCATCAGCCCCTCGCATTCACACCGATCAGATCCTCGCCTTCAAGCCCATCACACCTCCGCATCAAGCCCATCAGACCCGCGCCTTGAAGCAAAGCAGATCCTTGCCTCCAATCCCATGAGACCCTCACCTTCAAGCCCATCAAACCCTGGCCTTCAAGCCCATCAAACCCTCACCTTCAATCCCATCAGATCCTCGCCTTCAAGCACATCAGCACCTCGCCTTCACACCCATCAGACCTTCACCTTCAAACCCAATAGACCCCAGCCCTCAAGCCCATCAGACTCTCGCCCTAAAGCCCACCAGATCCTCGCCTTCAAGTCCAACAGACCCAAGCCTTCAAATAAATTACAACCACGTCTTCAAGCCCATCAGACCTTCGGCTACAAGCCCATCAGTCGCTCGCCTTCAGGCAAATTAGACCGTAGCCTTCAAGCACCGATGCCCCTTCCTTCATCCTAATATGACCCTTGCCTTCAAATCCATCAGACCCTCGCCTTCAAGCCCATGAGACCTTCGCCTTCAAACCCATCAGACCCTCGCCTTGAAGCAAATCAAATCCTAGCCTTCAAGCCCACCAGACCCTCGCCTTTAACCCTTTCAGAACCTCTCCTTCAAGCCCATCAGTTATTCACCTTTAAGCCGATCGGCCCTCTCCTTCACACCAATGAGACCCTCACCTTCAAGCCCAATAGACCCACGCCCTCAAGTCCGTCAGACTATCGCCCTAAAGCCCACAAGACCTTCGCCATCAAGCCCATCAGATCCTCGCCTTCAAACCCTTGAGACGTTTGCCTTCAACCCCACCAGACCCTCGCCGTAAAGCCCATCAGGTCCTCGCCTTCAAGCGTATCATACCCTCGCCTTCAAGCCCCTTGAAACTTTCGCATTCCAGCCCATCAGTCCCCCGCTTTAAAGTAACTCAGATCCTCACCTTCAGGTGACCGCATGAAGAACCCTAGCCCTTCAAGCCCATCAGACCCTCGCCTTCAAGCCCATCACATC
>NC_092277.1:5312216-5365927 GCF_036320965.1 Panulirus ornatus | reverse complement strand
CCGGCAAAGCAGCAGGTTTGGATGTCATTGCAGTGGAATTTATTAAAAATGGGGGTGACTGTATTTTTGACTGGTTGGTAAGGCTATTTAACGTATGTATGATTCATGGTGAGGTGCCTGAGGATTGGCGGAATGCTTGCATAGTGCCATTGTACAAAGGCAAAGGGGATAAGAGTGAGTGCTCAAATTACAGAGGTATAAGTTTGTTGAGTATTCCTGGTAAATTATATGGGAGGGTATTGATTGAGAGGGTGAAGGCATGTACAGAGCATCAGATTGGGGAAGAGCAGTGTGGTTTCAGAAGTGGTAGAGGATGTGTGCATCAGGTGTTTGCTTTGAAGAATGTATGCGAGAAATACTTAGAAAAACAAATGGATTTGTTTGTAGCATTTATGGATCTGGAGAAGGCATATGATAGAGTTGATAGAGATGCTCTGTGGAAGGTATTAAGAATATATGGTGTGGGAGGCAAGTTGTTAGCAGTGAAAAGTTTTTATCGAGGATGTAAGGCATGTGTACGTGTAGGAAGAGAGGAAAGTGATTGGTTCTCAGTGAATGTAGGTTTGTGGCAGGGTTGTGTGATGTCTCCATGGTTGTTTAATTTGTTTATGGATGTTGTTGTTAGGGAGGTGAATGCAAGAGTTTTGGAAAGAGGGGCAAGTATGAAGTCTGTTGTGGATGAGAGAGCTTGGGAAGTGACTCAGTTGTTGTTCGCTGATGATACAGCGCTGGTGGCTGATTCATGTAAGAAACTGCAGAAGCTGGTGACTGAGTTTGGTAAAGTGTGTGAAAGAAGAAAGTTAAGAGTAAATGTGAATAAGAGCAAGGTTATTAGGTACAGTAGGGTTGAGGGTCAAGTCAACTGGGAGGTAAGTTTGAATGGAGAAAAACTGGAGGAAGTGAAGTGTTTTAGATATCTGGGAGTGGATCTGGCAGCAGATGGAACCATGGAAGCGGAAGTGGATCATAGGGTGGGGGAGGGGGCGAAAATTCTGGGAGCCTTGAAGAATGTGTGGAAGTCAAGAACATTATTTCGGAAAGCAAAAATGGGTATGTTTGAAGGAATAGTGGTTCCAACAATGTTGTATGGTTGCGAGGCGTGGGCTATGGATAGAGTTGTGCGCAGGAGGGTAGATGTGCTGGAAATGAGATGTTTGAGGACAATGTGTGGTGTGAGGTGGTTTGATCGAGTAAGTACCGTAAGGGTAAGAGAGATGTGTTGAAATAAAAGGAGCGTGGTTGAGAGAGCAGAAGAGGGTGTTTTGAAATGGTTTGGGTACATGGAGAGAATGAGTGAGGAAAGATTGACCAAGAGGATATATGTGTCGGAGGTGGAGGGAACGAGGAGAAGTGGGAGACCAAATTGGAGGTGGAAAGATGGAGTGAAAAAGATTTTGTGTGATCGGGGCCTGAACATGCAGGAGGGTGAAAGGAGGGCAAGGAATAGAGTGAATTGGATCGATGTGTATACCGGGGTTGACGTGCTGTCAGTGGATTGAATCAGGGCATGTGAAGCGTCTGGGGTAAACCATGGAAAGCTGTGTAGGTATGTATATTTGCGTGTGTGGACGTATGTATATACATGTGTATGGGTGTGGGTTGGGCCATTTTTTTTGTATGTTTCCTTGCGCTACCTCGCAAACGCGGGAGACAGCGACAAAGCAAAAAATATATATATATATATATATATATATATATATATATATATATATATATATATATATTTTTTTTTTCATAATTCGCTATTTCCCGCGATAGCGAGGTAGCGTTAAGAACAGAGGACTGGGCCTTTGAGGGAATATCCTCACCTGGACCTCTCCTCTGTTCCTTCTTTTGGAAAAAAAAAAAAAAAAAAAAGAGAGGGGAGGATTTCCAGCCCCCCGCTCCCTTCCCTTTTAGTCGCCTTCTACGACACGCAGGGAATACGTGGGAAGTATTCTTTCTCCCCTATCCCCAGGGAAATATATATATTTTTTTCTTTTTTTTTTTTATACTATTCGCCATTTCCCGCGATAGCGAGGTAGCGTTAAGAACAGAGGACTGGGCCTTTGAGGGAATATCCTCACCTGGCCCTCTTCTCTGTTCCTTCTTTTGGAAAATTAAAAAAAAAACGAGAGGGGAGGATTTCCAGCCCCCCGCTAAATGGGAGCGGGGGGCTGGAAATCCTCCCCTCTCATCATTTTTTTTTTTTTTTTAATTTTCCAAAAGAAGGAACAGAGAAGGGGGCCAGGTGAGGATAGTCCCTCAAAGGCCCAGTCCTCTGTTCTTAACACTACCTCGCTGATGCGGGAAATGGCGAATAGTTTGAAAGAAAGATATATATATATATATATATATATATATATATATATATATATATATATATATATATATATATATATATATATATATATATAAATATATATATATATATATATATAAATATATATATATATATATTCGCCATTTACTGCATTAGCGAGGTAACATTAAGAACAGAGGACTGAGTCTTGGTGGAAATATCCTCACTTGGCTCCCTTCTCTGTTTTTTCTTTGGGAAAATTAAAAACAAAACTGGAGGAGAGGATTTCCAGCCCCCTGCTCTCTCCATTTTTCGTCGCCTTTTATGACATGCAGGGAGTACGTGGAAAGTATTCTTTCTCCCCTGTCCCCATGGATAATATATATATATATTTATTATACTTTGTCGCTGTCTCCCGTGTTAGCGCAAGGAAAGACGAAAGAATGGCCCAACCCACCCACATACACAGATATATACATCACGTCCACACACACACATACATACCTGTACATTTCAACATATACATATATATACATTCACAGAAATTTACATATATACACATGTACATAATTCATACTTGCTGCCTTTATTCATTCCCGTCACCACCCTGCCACTCATGAAATGACAACCCCATCACCCTGCAAGCATGCGAGGTAGCGCTAGGAAAAAACAATAAAGGCCACATTTGTTTACATAGTCTCTAGCTGTCATGTATAATGCACTGAAACCACAGCCCCCTTTCCACATCCAGGCCCCACAAAACTTTCCATGGTTTACCCAAGACGCTTCACATGCCCTAGTTCAATCCATTGACATCATGTCGACCCCGGTATACCACATCGTTCCAGTTCACTCTGTTCCTTGCACGCCTTTCACCCTGCTGCATGTTCAGGCCCCAGTCGCACAAAATCTTTTTCGCTCCATCCTTCCACCTCCAATTTGGTCCCCCACTTCCCCTCGTTCCCTCCACTTGACACATATATCCTCTTTGTCAATCTTTCCTCACTCATTCTCTCCATGGGACCAAACCATTTCAATAACCCTCTTCTGCTCTCTCAACTATGCTCTTTTTATTACCACACATCTCTCTTACTCTTTCATTACGTATTCCATCAAACCACCTCACACCACATATTGTCCTCAAACATCTCGTTTCCAACACATCCATCCTCCTCCACACAGCCCGATTTATAGCCCATGCCTTGCAACCATATAACATTGTTGGAACCACTATTCCTTCAAACATACCCATTTTTGCTTTCCGATATAATTTTCTGGCCTTCCACACATTCTTCAATGCTCCCAGAACCTTCACCCCATCCCCCACCCTGTGACTCACTTTTGCTTTTATGGTTCCATCCGCTGCAAAATCCACTCCCAGATATCTAAAACTTCTCTTCCTCCAGTTTTTCTCCATTCAAATTTACTTCCTAATTCACCTGTCCCTCAACCCCACTGAACCTAATAACCGTGCTCTTATTCACATCTAATCTCATCCTTCTTCTTTCACACACTCAACCAAACTCAGTCCCCAACTTCTGTAGTTACTTACCCGAATCAGCCACCAGCACTGTATCATCAGCTAACAACAATATATACTTTCCAAAAAGTACATTTCTCAGACACAATGACTAGATGGCACTTTTTTTTCAGTTTGAAGGAATATGCACCTGAACTTATATCCATGCTTGTTCAGCTTTTTTAAGGCTTAGGTTTTCAGAAGTACAGGAGGGTCTATTATATCAAAACTACCTTCCAACTCTTCCTTATTTCCTGTAGAAATGTGCAGTATTCATGTCACACTCTTATTGATTGAGTAATCCCCCAGAAAAGAAATTTACAATCTGTACTAATTCCCAGCGTGCACTGTAAGTTGTATCACACAATACTCTCTTGCATTCCATTGTTTAGAAAGTTCAAGATTGGACTTTAGAGTAGAATTTACTGGTTCCCTGGACATGTTTGTATCAGCAGTAATGGAATAGCAAATGCTGAGGCTAAAGCAGCTGCACCTGGCAATCTGTGTATAAGATTTGTGCTTCTCTGTGATTTTGTTGGCAGAATAGAGTATTAGACGTAAATGGTAAGCTAGATGGGACTAGGAGGCCCAAAACAATAACAACCTGTGAAAGATGAAGAAATGTTTTGAAGCATGGCTTTCCCATATCAGCAGGAATTACCTATCTATTGATCTATCTATCTATATCTCTGATGTCATTTCCAATTGGAACTCCCTCAAGAGGTTGGCCAATTGTCTCGTTAATTAGGGAGCTCTAGTGCCGCTTCTTAATCTTTAGTGCTTCACTTATAACAGCCACTGGCAAAGGATAACTGTGGTGCAGTGTTTGCAGAGGCTTCTACCTAATGTTCCGAACGAGGACTTCTACCCAATGTTCCTACCTACTATTTCTACCTAATGTTTCTACCTAATTCTCATGCCTAGATGTTCCTACTTACTATTTTTATCTACCGCTCTTACCATTTTGCCAAAAGGCAGGGCTAGCACATGCTCACTGCAGGTAAATCTAGAGATATGAAGAAAGTTCTGTGTGAATTAAGGGTTGTCTATTGTTTTGTACAACAAGGAGAGGTTATATGTTTGTGGACAGAATTCCAATTGTCCTCATCTGGGTAAGGCAGAAAGAAAAGACAGCTACCTTGGAGATAAGTACAGCTTGATAACCACTGAAGTGCTGACTCACTAAGCAGCTGTCACTAACCCTCCTGATACCCAGGCTAGTAGAACTGGTAATATACTTATTTCCCTGGTTCCCTGGCTGTTGGCTGCTTACCAACTATTACCTACAGCAGGAATTACCATTGAGACGATTCTTTGTTGACTGAGTTGTCATACCTTATGAAGAGGAGCCCTGCATCATTATGTGACATCTGCAATTGCTGCATTACTGTGAAAGTAACAGTTTAAGAAATGAATTTATTGGAGAAATCTTAAACAGTGTTAATGCACATAATTTGATGATCTCAAAGAAGGCCAAAATATATAATTGTATGTGATAGAGTTGATAGAGATGCTTTGTGGAAGGTATTAAGAGTATATGGTGTGGAGGGTAAGTTGCTAGAAGCAGTGAAAAGTTCTTATTGAGGATGTAAGGCATGTGTACGAGTAGGAAGAGAGGAAAGTGAATGGTTCCCAGTGAATGTCTGTTTGTGGTAGGGGTGGGTGATGTCTCCATGGTTGTTTAATTTGTTTATGGATGGGGATGTTAAGGAGGTGAATGTAGGGAGGTGAATGCAAGCGTTTCAGAGAAGGGGCAAGTGTGCAGTCTGTTTTGGATAAGAGGGCTTGGGAAAAGAGTCATTTGTTCGCTGATGATACAGCGCTGGTGGCTGATTCGGGTGAGAAACTGCAGAAGATGGTGACTGAGTTTGGTAAAGTGTGTGAAAGAAGAAAGCTGAGAGTAAGTGTGAATGAGAGCAAGGTTATTAGGTTCAATAAGGTTGAGGGACAAGTAAATTGGGAGGTACGTTTGAATGGAGAAAAACGAGGAAGTGAAGTGTTTTAGATATCTGGGAGTGGATTTGGCAGCGGATGGAACCATAGAAGCGGATGTGAGTCACGGTGGGGGAGGGGTCGAAAGATCTAGGAGCATTGAAGAATGTGTGGAAGGCGAGAATGTTATCTCGAAGAGCAAAAGTGGGTGTTTGAAGGAATGGTGGCTCCAACAATGTTATATGGTTGTGAGGCATGGGCTATAGATAGGGTTGTGCAGAGGAGGGTGTGGATGTATTGGAAATGAGATGTTTGAGTACAATATGTGGTGTGAGGTGGTTTGATCAAGTAAGTACTGAAAAGGTAAGAGAGATGTGTGGTAATTAAAAGAGTGTGGTTGAGAGAGCAGAAGAGGGTTTATTAAAATGGTTTGGTCGCATGGAGAGAATGAGTGAGGAAAGATTGACAGAGGATGTATGTGTCAGAGGTGGAGGGAACGAGAAGTGGGAGACCAAATTGGAGGTGGAAGGATGGAGTGAAAAAAATTTTGAGCAATTGTGGTCTGAACATACAGGAAGGTGAAAGGCGTGCAAGGAACAGAGTGAATTTGAACAATGTGGTATACTTGGGTCAATGTGCTGTCAGTGGATTGAACCAGGGCATGTGAAGCGTCTTGGGTAAACTATTGAAAGTTTTGTGGGGCCTGGATGTGGAAAGGGAGCTGTGGTTTCGGTGCATTACACATGACAGCTAGGGAATGAGTATGGACGAATGTGGCTACCTCGCGTGCATGCGGGGAGTGGGGAGTGCCATTTCATGTGTGGTAGGTTGGTGGTGGGAATGGATGAAGGCAGCATGTATGAATATGTACATGTGTATATATAAGTGTATGTATATGTATGTGTTATCCCTGAGGATAGGGGAGAAAGAATACTTCCCACGTATTCCCTGCGTGTCGTAGAAGGCGACTAGAAGGGGAGGGAGCGGGGGGCTGGAAATCCTCCCCTCTCGCCTTTTTTTTTTTTTTTTTTTTTTTTTTTTTTTTTTTTTTTTTTGTAAAAGAGGGAACAGAGGAGGGGGCCAGGTGAGGATATTCCCTCAAAGGCCCGGTCCTCTGTTCTCGACGCTACCTCGCTAATGCGGGAAATGGCGAATAGTATGAAAGAAAGAAAGAAAGAAAAGAATATGTATGTATACATTGAAATGTGTAGGTATGTATATGTGCGTGTGTGGGTGTTTATTTTTATACGTTGAAATGTATAGGTATGTATATGTGCGTGTGTGGGTGTTTATTTTTATATATGTGTATGTGGGTGTGTTGGGCCATTCCTTCGTCTGTTTCCTTTCGCTACCTCGCTGATGCGGGAAACTGACAAAGTCAATAATAAGAAAATAAATAAATGAAGTTTCAAATTATTTTATATATTTCTCATGCTAAGGATGTTGAATAACCATTCTGCTCTAGTGCTTAACAAGTTCCACAAAATAGATTTTTAATTTTGTTTCTGCTAAAGCACCATGTCTTGCTATCTTTGTGGAAATATTCATTGGTATGGCCTCTGTCATTTTTTTTTTTTTTCATGACAGTTGGCTTGGATCATTCATTTGTTTGGGGTCATTTGCACCAAGGGAACAGTCAGTGGCCATTCCAGCCAGAAAGTTTGTGAGTGAGGTGTGAGGTCACACACGCACAATAACAACTGATAGAATGCACAACCATGAGATGAATTCCAATTAACACAATTACAGTCATACACACACATGAACAATAATGCAAATACTCATACTAATACAGGAACTGTTCTAACCTTTGTTGCTATCTTCCAATCAGTAGGAAATGTATTTCCAAAGTCTTTGGAAGGTGGGACCCACTGTTGATATGCTTTCACATTTACTAATGCCTAATAGTCTAGTCTGAGAAACCAGTGAATCCTGTGTTGTCACCCTTGATATCCCTGAAGCATTTCCAAGGCCCTCCTCTTTTAGCTTTCTTCTCACTATTTTCTCATCTTGCTTCCACTCTGGCTCATCTATCTTCATAGTGTTCCTACATTATTCCTCTTCCTCTTAAAAATACTCCATTAATTCTTGCTGATTGTACATTTTATCTTGTCATGACTGAATCTGTGAACTCAGTTTAAACATCTTTAGGAAGAATAGATAACCTGATTAAGATGAACACCCTTAAAAGTCAGTTTCTACCAACTTCCATCTCCTATGATAGGTCTCTTGTATATATAGTACTGCTCTTACAGCTTTAGTAGATGTGGCTTTATTGAAGAGTACTTAATTGACATAATCCTGTATAAAGAATTTCAGCTTAATCTCCCTGTCTGTCTTTATAACTTGATCCACTTAGCCTGTGCTTCTTTTTGTGTTTTCTTTCCCTCTAACTTAGATTTTACTTTAATTTCTGTTTCAAAGAACTAGCTACTTATATACCCATCTGTCTGTCTTTATCAAGACCATGTCACACACAGCAAGCCACTGCATCACATGATTACAATGTGTCCATCTGCAGCCTAGGTATGAATCGTCCCTTTTTGAAAGGTATTTTTTTGTCATTCAACTTTTCAGACAAGAAGATAATGATGACAGTTCTGCCCTTACCTTTCTTTCTATGCTCACCCCTTTTTCTTTTTCCACAAGGCTTGGCATTGATGGAAACTTTTGTCCATGACAGAAGCTTTCAGTATGAATAGAAAAATAAGATATATTCACATATTATTTATTGTACTGAAAAATTTTGATGGGGCTTTAGAATAAGACAGTACTTGATGAAATGCACAAACATGTAGAATTTGAAGTGTATTACACTTGTAAATTTTTCCTTTGGTAGGTACAGTGGCAGAAGGTGCACCAGTTATTCCTATCTCTGCACAGCTCAAATTGAACATCGATGTTGTATGTGAGTACATCATGAAAAAGATTCCCGTCCCAGAACGTGACTTTATGGCAGAACCTCGACTGATTGTCATTAGGTCTTTTGATGTCAACAAACCAGGCTGTGAGGTGGAAGACCTTAAGGGTGGTGTAGCTGGTGGCTCCATCTTAAGGGGTGTTTTGAAGGTGAGCTGCATGCTGTTGATCGATTATTTTTGATGTTAATGAGGGTTCCATCATACAAAAACCAGTCCTAGCTTTCTCCATTTCCATTTTTTCAAAATTCTTTTTCATAAGACAAAAGGGACACACCACACAACAAGGATGAAGCAACTACCTTGGCAGAGAGACTTCAGCTGAAGTCTGAGAATAGGTCATCAAACTTAAATTTGCATTTTGCCATTTATTCTAACCTGAACTCATCCTGAGATATAAGTTTACTTTATACTCTTTCATACAATGTACCTTTATTCCTGTGGAAGCAACATTATGGGGAGCAGAGATATATATTTGATGGATTTCATTTTTAGAAATGGAAATAATGAGAAACATTCCTACTTTATGTAGGTTTATTTTTATGTTAAATTCACATACATAGTTTAATTTAAGATAAAGTTCCTCATTGACTAATAGCAAAGATTTTAGCGAGTATTTCATTTCTTTAGATTTGGAAGTGATGTTATGTTTAATCATAGGCATTTTTGTTAATGTCTGATGAAATGTAGTGGCAAAAATGTTTTATATCTTTATTTTTCCAGTACCTTAAACATTTCCTCCTTTCAAATATTACTTTTCTTTTTACAGTGTACCTAACGCTCCATAAATTTGTTGGTACAGTACAAAAAAATTTAATAAATATTTGAAAAAGTGAAGCCTTGGATTTTTGTTCTTAGTCATTAATCTTATAGGACCTTTTCGTAATTGTTGGTCATAAACTAAATGAATAAGGTTGAAACAGAAGACCTTTCCTTATATTACCAGTACTACCCGCCTGGGTATTGGGAAGGTTAATGACAACTGTGGAGTGAGCTAGCACTTCAGTGGTTGTCAAGTTGCACTTCTCTGACCCAGGTAGCTGTCTTTTCTTTCTGCCTAACAGCAGACGTGGACTACTGGCATTTAGCCCACAAACATGCTATCTCTCCTTGTCATACATAACACTTGACAACACGTAATACGCATGACTCATTATTCGTAACTAGGTTTCCCTACAGTGAGGACTATGCGTTAGACCTGCCTTACAGCAAAATGGTAGGAGCAGTAAATAGAAACATTAGGCAGAAGTAATAGGTAGGAGCGTTAGGTTGAAGTAGTAGGAACATTAGGTAGGAGCCTCTGCAAACACTATGCTAGAATTGCCCTCTGTCAGTGGCCTGTTGTAAAGGCTATGAGGTGGCCCTGGAATTCACTGTTTATTGCCATGGCCACCCCCTTGAGGGAGTTTCAGTTGGAACAGGCATCAGAGACATAGACAAATAAAAAAGGGATGTGATATGCAGTGCATGGGCAATAGTGTCCCAGGGCTAGTGCATTATGCTCACCACAGGAGCATAATGAGCTGTGTGAGGTAAATGTTGTCATGTGTTACATGTGACAGGGAGAGATTGCATGTTTAAGAACAAAATGTTAGTAGTCCACATGGAGGTGAGGCAGAAAGAAAAGACAGCTACCTAGGTCAGAGGAATACAACTTGACAGCCTCTAAAGTGCTGGCTCACTATGCAGCCCTCACTAACCCTCCCGATTCCTGGGTAGGTAGTACTGGTAGTATACCTTCTTGGTCATTGGATACCTACCAAGTACTACCTACATTGGTATTGCCTACAATACTTTTTTTATTTCAACAGAGAACATTATATGGCTAAGTAGGACTTTCCTTATAAACATCCACTGTAACAGAATATCTCATTATTTTTGTTAGAAACCTGTATATCTTTATCTCTGATGTCCGTTCCCTTCAGGAAGTCTCACATGGGGTTAGCCGCAGCCAGAGAATATCCATGATTGTTGAAAGCATTCTACATTTTACTTTTTTATTTTTATTTTTTTAGCAATCTCAGTTTAACCAGAACTAATATGGCAGTAGCAGCAGAACAAAAGAAACTAATTAACATAGCTTTGTATACATTTTATTTACATATTTCTTTGATGTCTGCTGACAGTTATAATTTGAATGTAGTTAATGTATAAAGGAACTGCATATTTTGCTATCTAGCCAGATCATCCAGGTTGAATATTGAGTAACTATCCAGGAAGTCCTTTCTCCAGCTGGATTCACTGTTCAATGCATTTTTAAAGTTTGGCTCTTGATGGAAGGACAGACAGATGATAGACAAAGAGATCCATGACAGTCTGTCATGCTAAGCAGGCAAAACAGTTACTGAAATAAATGAGTACCTACCTGCAAATCCTGTAAATTTTATTATTCTTCAGAAATGTATGGTCACAGCAATTTAGTCAGTTGTTACATGTGTAAGGATGGATCGATATTTAAAAAGTAAAACATTAAAATCTTCTTAGGTGATTTTTGCATCCATGAAATTGTGCTGAAATGGGCCATGTTTTAATATTCATCAGATCTTCAGCAGTCTCACAAAAAAGTTACATAAAACATATCAAATTGGTGTTTCTTATTCCCTGCTTCAGTCCATTAGCATGTCCTCCCATGCTTACCACATTGCTCCAGTTCATTCTTTTCCATGCATGCCTTTCACCTACCTGCATATTGAGGTGCTGAGCACTCAAGATCTTATTGACTCCATCCTCCATCTCCAATTTGGTCTTCCCTTCTCCTTCTTCTCCCCACTACTGACACATAAATCTTCTTTGTCAGCCTATCTTCTCCATATGTTCAGACCATATGTTCATCTTCAGCTCTTGGTCATACTCTCTTTATTATCACTTTCTCATCACATTCTACCACCTCTCACACCACTTATTGTCCTTGGACATTTCATATGCAAAGCATTCACTCTTTTCCATACAATTTCATCGAAAGCCCACACCTTGCATCCTTACATCATTGCAATTATTGCAGCTTCACATCTACCCATTTTTGCCATTCCAGTCAGTGACTTATTCCTCAGTACTCCCAGAACCTTTGCACCCTCACCCATCCTATGCTTCACCTCTGCTTCCATGGTTCTGTTGATTGCTATATCTACTCCTAGGTTCCTAAAACACTTCACTTCCAGGTTTTCTCCAATGAAACCCACTCCTTAATTTGCCTGTCTCTTTGCATTTTTTAGATCTAATAACCTTGCTTTATTAATAACTCATTTGCTCTCAACTTTCTTCTTCAACACACACTTCCAGACTCAGGTACCAAGTTCTGCAATGTCTCGCTCAAATTAACGAAAAACAGTGCCATCATCACACAACTGACGACATACCTGCCCCTCTTTCCAAGACCCATGCATTTACCTCCCTCACCACCTTATCCATACACAACTGAAACAGCCTTTGTCACATCACACACCCTTGCTACAGATCCACCTTCACCTGGAACCCTCCTTGCTAACTTAAACATACCTTACTCTCTTGATAAAAACTCCTCCATGCTTCTAACAGCTTTCCTCCCACATGCTAAATCCATAACACCTGTCACAAAGCATCTCTCTCAACCCTATCATATGCTTTCTCCAAATCCATGAGTGCCACATACAAATACTTCTGTTTCTCATCAGTTTTTCTGACATGTTCTTCAAAGCAAATACCAGATCCACACATCCTCTACCACTCTTGAGACCACAATCTGAAACATGAAATCTAATTCTCGAAACATCGAATCTAATTCTCTCTGCATGCCTCCACCCTCTTGATCAACACTTTCATACAGCATATCGGTACATTCAGTGAATTTATACCTCTAATGCAAACACTTACCCTTGTTCACCTTGCCTTTATACTGTGAAACTATATATGCATTCCACCAATCCCCAGGCAGCTCATGATGTTCCATACATACAACGTAAATATATTTTAACCTGTCAGCTGCAGTGTCACCCACTTGAGCCACTTTACCGCATTTCATCTTATGCAAGGCTTTCACCACCTCTTCTCTGTTCACCAAACCACCTGCCATGACACTCTTACTTTGCACACCTCTCCAACCCAAGCACCCTTGTGCCACCCCATAATATAATACATTCAGCAGTCCTTCAGATTGCTGACTCCTCTTCTTATCTCTGCCTGTTACCACTTCCCCATATGTCTCCTTTACTGATGTTCCCATTTCTTATTGTTTTTTCACACTATTAACCTTCTGAAATGGAATATTTTTTTATTTCCATGAAGTTTGCTGATACTACCTCACCCCAGCTCTCACTTCCCCCCTTTGTCAGCCTGTGCACTTACCTCTTGACCTCCTGCTGATTTCTCTTGTAAGTCTTTGAATCACTTACACTCCCTCACTTTAAGTTTCATCCTAGCACTTCTCTTTTTCTTTCTCTCATGATTTCGTCATCCAGCCACTCACTACTCAGTACCTGCCTTATTCCCAAACTTTGCATACCGGATACATTAGCATTGCTTTAGTAAATACCTCCCATTCCTTATCCACTCCCCCAGCTTTGTTTACTCTTACCATTTACCATTTGCACTTAGTCTCCCCTGGTATTTCTTTGCATGAATCTGCTTTTCAAGCTCACATACTTTCACCACCCTCTTTACTCCATTTGATTTTCTTTTATTCTGAAAAGCTCTGCATATCTTCACTCTCACTTCTGTCAGGTTATGATCAGACATCCTACCAGACATCCAAGAGTCTTTTTTCTGTGCCGGTCATTTAGTGAAAGTGAAACTAATTTGTTATTGTTTTGTGAAGCACAGCTTTTTCAGAAGATATTAACATATGAATGATTCTTTTCTTTGTTGGATTTATGTGAGCTGTGAAAGTTGCTTCTTACATACCTAGAATGCTGTACTGATTATTCAACATTCAAAAGAATAATCGCCGCTTGCACAGCAGGATGCCAGTCTGAGCTAATTTTGAAGCTAATGGCCAGCCTCTCATACTTACACCTTAACATGGCCATTTGCAAACCGGCCACTCCTGGTTAACTCATGGCCTGTCAGTCTGATTCCATCCCATTATTGTGTGCTACATCAAATGCATATTTGCTAGTTAATTTCATAAAATTGAGGCTCACAGCTATCTCACAGGAAAAGGATGCTTTATTCTTTGTGGCAGATTTACTGTCTCACTTCTCATTTCTGGATTTAAACATCTAAGAGAACTGTCATTCACAAGCTAACTATTCCTTGACTTTTAGAAAAACCATACCAAAAATTAGCTGTGTCCAGATCATACTGCTGTTATGTTACAGTAGAAAGCCTTCAGTTGTACTTACACTCAATAAAAATGCATTAACAGGACATGTAAACAATTAGTATATTGTGTTCAGTGTTGTAAATGGAAATGGCGAGGAGCTTGTAGATTTATATGTTGAAAAAGGACTGGTGATTGGGAATACCTGGTTTAAAAAGCGAGATATACATAAGTATACGTATGTAAGTAGGAGAGATGGCCAGAGAGCGTTATTGGATTACATGTTAATTGACAGGCGCGCGAAAGAGAGACTTTTGGATGTTAACGTGCTGAGAGGTGCAACTGGAGGGATGTCTGATCATTCTCTTGTGGAGGCTAAGGTGAAGATTTGTATGGGTTTTCAGAAAAGAAGTGTGAATGTTGGGGTGAAGAGGGTGGTAAGAGTAAGTGAGCTTGGGAAGGAGACTTGTGTGAGGAAGTACCAGGAGAGACCGAGTACAGAATGGAAAAAGGTGAGAACAATGGAAGTAAGGGGAGTGGGGGAGGAATGGGATGTATTTAGGGAATCGGTGATGGATTGCGCAAAAGATGCTTGTGGCATGAGAAGCGTGGGAGGTGGGTTGATTAGAAAGGGTAGTGAGTGGTGGGATGAAGAAGTAAGATTATTAGTGGAAGAGAAGAGAGAGGCATTTGGACGATTTTTGCAGGGAAAAAATGCACTTGAGTGGGAGATGTATAAAAGAAAGAGACAGGAGGTCAAGAGAAAGGTGCAAGAGGTGAAAAAGAGGGCAAATGAGAGTTGGGGTGAGAGAGTATCATTAAATTTTAGGGAGAATTAAAAGATGTTCTGGAAGGAGGTAAATAAAGTGCGTAAGACAAGGGAGCAAATGGGAACTTCAGTGAAGGGCGCTAATGGGGAGGTGATAACAAGTAGTGTTGATGTGAGAAGGAGATGGAGTGAGTATTTTGAAGGTTTGTTGAATGTGTTTGATGATAGAGTGGCAGATATAGGGTGTTTTGGTCGAGGTGGTGTGCAAAGTGAGAGGGTTAGGGAAAATGATTTGGTAAACAGAGAAGAGGTAGTGAAAGCTTTGCGGAAGATGAAAGCTGGCAAGGCAGCAGGTTTGGATGGTATTGCAGTGGAATCTATTAAAAAAAGGGGGTGACTGGATTGTTGACTGGTTGGTAAGGTTATTCAATGTATGTATGACTCATGGTGAGGTGCCTGAGGAGTGGCGGAATGTGTGCATAGTGCCATTGTACAAAGGCAAAGGGAATAAGAGTGAGTGCTCAAATTACAGAGGTATAAGTTTGTTGAGTATTCCTGGTAAATTATATGGGAGGGTATTGATTGAGAGGGTGAAGGCATGTACAGAGCATCAGATTGGGGAAGAGCAGTGTGGTTTCAGAAGTGGTAGAGGATGTGTGGATCAGGTTTTTGCTTTGAAGAATGTATGTGAGAAATACTTAGAAAAGCAAATGGATTTGTATGTAGCATTTATGGATCTGGAGAAGGCATATGATAGAGTTGATAGAGATGCTCTGTGGAAGGTATTAAGAATATATGGTGTGGGAGGCAAGTTGTTAGAAGCAGTGAATAGTTTTTATCGAGGATGTAAGGCATGTGTACATGTAGGAAGAGAGGAAAGTGATTGGTTCTCAGTGAATGTAGGTTTGCGGCAGGGGTGTGTGATGTCTCCATAGTTGTTTAATTTGTTTATGGATAGGGTTGTTAGGGAGGTGAATGCAAGAGTTTTGGAAAGAGGGGCAAGTATGAAGTCTGTTGTGGATGAAAGAGCTTGGGAAGTGAGTCAGTTGTTGTTCGCTGATGATACAGCGCTGGTGGCTGATTCATGTGAGAAACTGCAGAAGCTGGTGACTGAGTTTGGTAGTGTGTGAAAGAAGAAAGTTAAGAGTAAATGTGAATAAGAGCAAGGTTATTAGGTACAGTAGGGTTGAGGGTCAAGTCAGTTGGGAGGTAAGTTTGAATGGAGAAAAACTGGAAGAAGTAAAGTGTTTTAGATATCTGGGAGTGGATCTGGCAGCGGATGGAACCATGGAAGCGGAAGTGAATCATAGGGTGGGGGAGGGGGCGAAAATCCTGGGAGCCTTGAAGAATGTTTGGAAGTTGAGAACATTATCTCGGAAAGCAAAAATGGGTATGTTTGAAGGAATAGTGGTTCCAACAATGTTGTATGGTTGCAAGGCGTGGGCTATGGATAGAGTTGTGTGCAGGAGGATGGATGTGCTGGAAATGAGATGTTTGAGGACAATATGTGGTGTGAGGTGGTTTGATCGAGTAAGTAATGTAAGGGTAAGAGAGATGTGTGGAAATAAAAAGAGCATGATTGAGAGAGCAGAAGAGGGTGTTTTGAAATGGTTTGGGCACATGGAGAGAATGAGTGAGGAAAGATTGACCAAGAGGATATATGTGTCGGAGGTATGGGGGTGAGTTGGGCCATTTCTTTCATCATTTTCCTTGCGCTACCTCGCAAACTCGGGAGACAGCGGCAAAGCAAAATAAATAATAAATATAAATAGTATTGAATTTTTTTTTTTTTTTTTTTTTTTTTTTTTTTTTTTTTTTTTTTTTTTTTTGTCGCTGTCTCCCGCGTTTGCGAGGTAGCGCAAGGAAACAGACGAAAGAAATGGCCCAACCCACCCCCATACACATGTATATACATACATCCACACACGCAAAATATACATACCTACACAGCTTTCCATGGTTTACCCCAGACGCTTCACATGCCCCGATTCAATCCACTGACATCACGTCAACCCCGGTATACCACATCGCTCCAATTCACTCTATTCCTTGCCCTCCTTTCACCCTCCTGCATGTTCAGGCCCCGATCACACAAAATCTTTTTCACTCCATCTTTCCACCTCCAATTTGGTCTCCCTCTTCTCCTCGTTCCCTCCACCTCCGACACATATATCCTCTTGGTCAATCTTTCCTCACTCATTCTCTCCATGTGCCCAAACCATTTCAAAACACCCTCTTCTGCTCTCTCAACCACGCTCTTTTTATTTCCACACATCTCTCTTACCCTTACATTACTTACTCGATCAAACCACCTCACACCACACATTGTCCTCAAACATCTCATTTCCAGCACATCCATCCTCCTGCGCACAACTCTATCCATAGCCCACGCCTCGCAACCATACAACATTGTTGGAACCACTATTCCTTCAAACATACCCATTTTTGCTTTCCGAGATAATGTTCTCGACTTCCACACATTCTTCAAGGCTCCCAGAATTTTTGCCCCCTCCCCCACCCTATGATCCACTTCCGCTTCCATGGTTCCATCCGCTGCCAGATCCACTCCCAGATATCTAAAACACTTCACTTCCTCAAGTTTTTCTCCATTCAAACTCACTTCCCAATTGACTTGACCCTCAATCCTACTGTACCTAATAACCTTGCTCTTATTCACATTTACTCTTAACTTTCTTCTTTCACACACTTTACCAAACTCAGTCACCAGCTTCTGCAGTTTCTCACATGAATCAGCCACCAGCGCTGTATCATCAGCGAACAACAACTGACTCACTTCCCAAGCTCTCTCATCCCCAACAGACTTCATACTTGCCCCTCTTTCCAAAACTCTTGCATTCACCTCCCTAACAACCCCATCCATAAACAAATTAAACAACCATGGAGACATCAGACACCCCTGCCGCAAACCTACATTCACTGAGAACCAATCACTCTCCTCTCTTCCTACACGTACACATGCCTTACATCCTCGATAAAAACTCTTCACTGCTTCTAACAACTTGCCTCCCACACCATATATTCTTAATACCTTCCACAGAGCATCTCTATCAACTCTATCATATGCCTTCTCCAGATCCATAAATGCTACATACAAATCCATTTGCTTTTCTAAGTATTTCTCACATACATTCTTCAAAGCAAAAACCTGATCCACACATCCTCTACCACTTCTGAAACCACACTGCTCTTCCCCAATCTGATGCTCTGTACATGCCTTCACCCTCTCAATCAATACCCTCCCATATAATTTACCAGGAATACTCAACAAACTTATACCTCTGTAATTTGAGCACTCACTCTTATCCCCTTTGCCTTTGTACAATGGCACTATGCACGCATTCTGCCAATCCTCAGGCACCTCACCGTGAGTCATACATACATTGAATAACCTTACCAACCAGTCAACAATACAGTCACCCCCTTTTTTAATAAATTCCACTGCAATACCATCCAAACCTGCTGCCTTGCCGGCTTTCATCTTCCGCAAAGCTTTTACTACCTCTTCTCTGTTTACCAAATCATTTTCCCTAACCCTCTCACTTTGCACACCACCTCGACCAAAACACCCTATATCTGCCACTCTATCATCAAACACATTCAACAAACCTTCAAAATACTCACTCCATCTCCTTCTCACATCACCACTACTTGTTATCACCTCCCCATTTGGGCCCTTCACTGAAGTTCCCATTTGCTCCCTTGTCTTACGCACTTTATTTACCTCCTTCCAGAACATCTTTTTATTCTCCCTAAAATTTAATGATACTCTCTCACCCCAACTCTCATTTGCCCTTTTTTTCACCTCTTGCACCTTTCTCTTGACCTCCTGTCTCTTTCTTTTATACGTCTCCCACTCAACTGCATTATTTCCCTGCAAAAATCGTCCAAATGCCTCTCTCTTCTCTTTCACTAATACTCTTACTTCTTCATCCCACCACTCACTACCCTTTCTAATCAACCCACCTCCCACTCTTCTCATGCCACAAGCATCTTTTGCGCACTCCATCACTGATTCCCTAAATACATCCCATTCCTCCCCCACTCCCTTTACTTCCATTGTTCTCACCTTCTTCGATTCTGTACTCAGTCTCTCCTGGTACTTCCTCACATAAGTCTCCTTCCCAAGCTCACTTACCCTCACCACCCTCTTCACCCCAACATTCACTCTTTTTTTCTGAAAACCCATACAAATCTTCACCTTAGCCTCCACAAGATAATGATCAGACATCCCTCCAGTTGCATCTCTCAGCACATTAACATCCAAAAGTCTCTCTTTCGTGCGCCTGTCAATTAACACGTAATCCAATAACGCTCTCTGGCCATCTCTCGTACTTACATAAGTATACTTATGTATATCTCGCTTTTTAAACCAGGTATTCCCAATCATCAGTCCTTTTTCAGCACATAAATCTACAAGCTCTTCACCATTCCCATTTACAACACTGAACACCCCATGTATACCAATTATTCCCTCAACTGCCACATTACTCACCTTTGCATTCAAATCACCCATCACTATAACCTGGTCTCGTGCATCAAAACCACTAACACACTCATTCAGCTGCTCCCAAAACACTTGCCTCTCATGCTCTTTCTTCTCATGCCCAGGTGCATATGCACTAATAATCACCCATCTCTCTCCATCAACTTTCAGTTTTACCCATATTAATCGAGAATTTACTTTCTTACATTCTATCACGTACTCCCACAACTCCTGTTTCAGGAGTACTGCTACTCCTTACCTTGCTCTTGTCCTCTCACTAACCCCTGACTTTACTCCCAAGACATTCCCAAACCACTCTGATATGATGAAATATAAAGACAGGAATTAACATCGGTTTTAAGATTTTGAACGGAACATTTAAATGCAACTACAATATGGTTTTGACCCTAGGAAATTGACATGACTAAATATAGCTGTTATTTATTTCATCTTTCCCTTCACATGTAGGATGGCATCACAAGGAGGTGTTTTCAAAGCCAAACTTACAACATTAGGATTTTAAGAGTACTGTCCTGGATCAGCACTAGTAATGCCTTCTTCAGTAAGGCATTTCCTCTTGATAGATTAGTAAACCTTTGCTTAAAATAGGGAATCAGGTTTGTAAACTTGCGGCAGTATTTTACTTTTGCATGTGTTACATTTATGACGGTATTAGTTGGTAAGCATCCAACAGCCAGTAATACCTGCCTGAACATCAAGAGGGTTAGTGATGGCTGCATAGCGAGCCAGCACTTCAGTGGTTGTCAAGTTGCACTCCTCTGACCCAGGTAGCTGTCTTTCCTTTCTGCCTCACCCACACATGGACTACTGGCATTCTGTCCACAACCGTAGGATCTCTCCTTGTCATACATAACACTTGAAAGCACTAAACTCAGCTAATTCTTTGTAACTCTAGATTTTCCTGTGGTGAGCTGTGTGTGCTATCCCTGCCTTTTGGCAAGATAGTGAGAGCAATAGATGGAAGTAGTACGTAGGAACAATTAGGCAGGATCATTTGGTAGAATAAGTAGGTAGGAACATTAGGCAGGAGCATTAGGTGGAAGTAGTCAGCAGGAACATTAAGTAGGAGCCTTTGCAAGCACTGCACTAGAAGTGCCTTCAACCAGTGGTCTGTTGATTAATGGTTGGGTTACTAAAGGCTAAGAAGTGGCACTGCAGTTCACTTATGGAGACTCTTATGCTCTGGTCACCCCCTTGAGGGAGTTCCAGGTGGGAACAGGCATCAGACGTATAGATAAATAGATTGATATAT
This sequence comes from Panulirus ornatus, assembly GCF_036320965.1. Taxonomy (NCBI): domain Eukaryota; kingdom Metazoa; phylum Arthropoda; class Malacostraca; order Decapoda; family Palinuridae; genus Panulirus; species Panulirus ornatus. Next base: position 5,345,498 of record NC_092277.1, on the reverse strand, counting down.
TTGTATGTAGTGTAGAGTACTTGTGAACAAACTGGTATCTACCTGTTTTGGCAAACTGTCTAGTAGGTTTACATTATGTTCTTCAAAAAGTACCCGTGTGGAGCAGACTCCTCAGCCTCTATAAGTTCTTTTTGCAACAAGTCTCAGTCATAGAATATTTTACAATAATGTACTGAGAATATGTAACAAATTTTCAAAGTTAGAAACAACTGCATAGGAGGAAAATTTGTATAGGTATTTCTGAAATGTTTTAGGACAATATATGGTGTGAGGTGGTTCCATGAGTAAGTAATGAAAGGGTAAGAAAGGGGTGTGGTAATAAAAAGAGTGTGGTTAAGACAGCAGAAGAGGGTGTGTTGAAATGGTTTGGTCACATGGAGAGAATGAGTGAGGAAAGATTGACAGAGGATACATGTGTCAGAGGTGGAGGGAACAAGGAGAAGCAGGAGACCAAATTGGAGGTGGAAGGATGGAGTGAAAAAGATTTGGAGTGATCGGGGCCTAACCATACAGGAGGGTGAAAGGCGTGCAAGGAATAGAGTGAATTGGAACGATTTAGAGTTACTGGGGTCAGTATACTGTCAATGGATTGAACCAGGGCATGTGAAGCATCTGGGGTAAACCATGGAAAGTTTTGTGGGGCCTGACTGTGAAAAGGGAGATGTGATTTCAATGTATTACACACAGACACATGTACATAATTCATACTGTCTGCCACACATGAAATAACATCTCCCTCCCCCCGCATGTGCACTGTCATGTATAATGCACCGAAACCACACTCCCTTTAAAATCAAGGTCCCACAGAACTTTCTATGGTTTACTCCAGATGCTTCACATGCCCTGGTTCAATCCATTGACAGCACGTCAACCCCGGTATACCACATCATTCCAATTCACTCTATTCCTTGCACACCTTTCACCCTCTTGCATGTTCAGGCCCCAATCACTCAAAATCTTTTTCACTCCATCTTTCCACCTCCAATTTGGTCTCCCACTTCTCGTTCCCTCTACCTCTGACACATATATCCTCTTTGTCAATCTTTCTTCACTCATTCTCTCCATGTGACCAAACCATTTCAAAACACCCTCTTCTGCTCTCTCAACCACACTCTTTTTATTACCACACATCTCTCTTACCCTTTCATTACTTACTCGATCAAACCACCTCACACCATCAAACATCTCATTTCCAGCACATCCACCCTCCTTCGCATAAATCTATCTATAGCCCACGCCTCGCAACCATATAACATTGTTGGAACCACTATTCCTTCAAACATACCCATTTTTGCGTTGCAAGATAACGTTCTCGACTTCCACACCTTTTTCAACACTCCCAGAACTTTTGCCCCCTCCCCCACCCTATGATTCACTTCTGCTTCCATGGTTCCATCCGCTGCCAAATCCACTCCCAGATATCTAAAATTTTCACTTCCCTTACTCCAGTTTTTCTCTTTTCAAACTTAACTCCCAATTTACTTGTCCCTCAACCCTACTGTACCTAATAACCTTGTTCTTATTCACATTTACTCTCAGCTTTCTTCTTTCACACACTTTATCAAACTCAGTCACCAGCTTCTGCAGTTTCTCACCCGAATCAGCCACCAGCGCTGTATCATCAGCGAACAACAACTGACTCACTTCCCAAGCTCTCTCATCCCCAACAGACTTCATACTTGCCCCTCTTTCCAAAACTCTTGCATTCACCTCGCTAACAACCCCATCCATAAACAAATTAAACAACCATGGAGACATCATGCACCCCTGCCGCAAACCAACATTCACTGAGAACCAATCACTTTCCTCTCTGTCTTACATCCTTGATAAAAACTTTTCACTGCTTCTAACAACTTGCCTCCCAAACCATATAGTCTTAATACCTTCCACAGAGCATCTCTATCAACTCTATCATATGCCTTCTCCAGATCCATAAATGCTACATACAAATCCATTTGCTTTTCTAAGTATTTCTCACATACATTCTTCAAAGCAAACACCTGATCCACACATCCTCTACCACTCCTGAAACCACAATGCTCTTCCCCAATCTGATGCTCTGTACATGCCTTCACCCTCTCAATCAATACCCTCCCATAAAATTTGCCAGGAATACTCAACAAACTTATACCTCTGTAATTTGAGCACTCACTCTTATCCCCTTTGCCTTTGTACAATGGCACTATGCACGCATTCCGCCAATCCTCAGGCACCTCACCATGAGTCATACATACATTGAATAACCTTACCAACCAGTCAAGCATATATTACTGAAAATAACAAAAGAAACCCTGAATAGTTTTATAGAGAAATTTAGAAGCAAGACAGTCATTACCTAGTCATTTGGTTCAGTAATCAAGGAAAAGTGACATTTGAAGATTTTTTTCGAACTGAAGATGCAGCTCTTGTCTCAAATCCAATTCATTTGTTGAGCAAGGAAAACGTGCCACACATTTTGACATAAAATGGCAGGTCTAGAACAATTTTATCTGAGGAATGTGAAAAAGGTTAAAATTGAAATGGTAGAGTCCTTGACTGCATTTTTGTTATCTTGCTACAGGGATAGTTCCACAGGACTAGAAATTTGTAAATGTTACATATTAAGAAAAAAAGTAATCCTGTATCTGGTAAACTTATGGAAACCATCATTTGGCACATTATTGTAAATAACCTAAGAGGATCACCACAGATTAAATTATTCTCAGCATGGTTTTTGATGAAATTTTTCCTTACAAACTATATTATTTCTTTTATGTTAAAGTCAACATTAATAGATTAAATTAAAGCAGCTGATGTCATTCAGTTAGGTTTTCAAAAAGCACTCATTAGAGTTCTATATCAAGTGTTACCAGCAATATTTTAATCAGATGCTGTAAATGGGCTTGTACTTTGGTGATGTAAGAAATTGGTTGACTGGCTGTAAATGGACACAGAATGGTTAGACACAACAGATGGTGTGCTACAGGAATCAGTCTTTGGACTGGTTCTCTTTTTCATGTACACTAGCATTATGAATTATCAGATTTGCAGACAATACTAAGCTGGAAAATAAATCTTCAGCAGAAATTCAACTTTTATAGTTTTTGACTGACATAAATGAACTGATGGACTGGACTTGTATGGCAAGTCAATTTTAATGTCAGTAAGTACAGAGTTTTATGTGGTGGCAGTAAAAATGAGAAGGTAGGCTGGAGTGTGAATTAAGTTGAGCTACAAAAGGTAAATGAGGAGAATGGTTAGTGAAACCATTTCTGTTGATCTGAAACCAAGTAAACAGTAAAAGGGGCAAAAGATATTTTAGATTCTTAGATAGGGCTTTTGAATTTATTTGGAAATTATTATTATATTTTTATTATACTTTGTTGCTGTCTCCCGCGTTAGCGAGGTAGCGCAAGGAAACAGACGAAAGAATGGCCCAACCCACCCACATACACATGCATATATATACACATCCACACACGCACATATACATACCTATACATCTCAACGTATACATATATTTACACACAGACACATACATATATACACATGTACATAATTCATACTGTCTGCCACACATGAAATAACATCTCCCTCCCCCCGCATGTGCACTGTCATGTATAATGCACCGAAACCACACTCCCTTTAAAATCAAGGTCCCACAGAACTTTCTATGGTTTACTCCAGATGCTTCACATGCCCTGGTTCAATCCATTGACAGCACGTCAACCCCGGTATACCACATCATTCCAATTCACTCTATTCCTTGCACACCTTTCACCCTCTTGCATGTTCAGGCCCCAATCACTCAAAATCTTTTTCACTCCATCTTTCCACCTCCAATTTGGTCTCCCACTTCTCGTTCCCTCTACCTCTGACACATATATCCTCTTTGTCAATCTTTCTTCACTCATTCTCTCCATGTGACCAAACCATTTCAAAACACCCTCTTCTGCTCTCTCAACCACACTCTTTTTATTACCACACATCTCTCTTACCCTTTCATTACTTACTCGATCAAACCACCTCACACCATCAAACATCTCATTTCCAGCACATCCACCCTCCTTCGCATAAATCTATCTATAGCCCACGCCTCGCAACCATATAACATTGTTGGAACCACTATTCCTTCAAACATACCCATTTTTGCGTTGCAAGATAACGTTCTCGACTTCCACACCTTTTTCAACACTCCCAGAACTTTTGCCCCCTCCCCCACCCTATGATTCACTTCTGCTTCCATGGTTCCATCCGCTGCCAAATCCACTCCCAGATATCTAAAATTTTCACTTCCCTTACTCCAGTTTTTCTCTTTTCAAACTTAACTCCCAATTTACTTGTCCCTCAACCCTACTGTACCTAATAACCTTGTTCTTATTCACATTTACTCTCAGCTTTCTTCTTTCACACACTTTATCAAACTCAGTCACCAGCTTCTGCAGTTTCTCACCCGAATCAGCCACCAGCGCTGTATCATCAGCGAACAACAACTGACTCACTTCCCAAGCTCTCTCATCCCCAACAGACTTCATACTTGCCCCTCTTTCCAAAACTCTTGCATTCACCTCGCTAACAACCCCATCCATAAACAAATTAAACAACCATGGAGACATCATGCACCCCTGCCGCAAACCAACATTCACTGAGAACCAATCACTTTCCTCTCTGTCTTACATCCTTGATAAAAACTTTTCACTGCTTCTAACAACTTGCCTCCCAAACCATATAGTCTTAATACCTTCCACAGAGCATCTCTATCAACTCTATCATATGCCTTCTCCAGATCCATAAATGCTACATACAAATCCATTTGCTTTTCTAAGTATTTCTCACATACATTCTTCAAAGCAAACACCTGATCCACACATCCTCTACCACTCCTGAAACCACAATGCTCTTCCCCAATCTGATGCTCTGTACATGCCTTCACCCTCTCAATCAATACCCTCCCATAAAATTTGCCAGGAATACTCAACAAACTTATACCTCTGTAATTTGAGCACTCACTCTTATCCCCTTTGCCTTTGTACAATGGCACTATGCACGCATTCCGCCAATCCTCAGGCACCTCACCATGAGTCATACATACATTGAATAACCTTACCAACCAGTCAAGCATATATTACTGAAAATAACAAAAGAAACCCTGAATAGTTTTTTAGAGAAATTTAGAAGCAAGACAGTCATTACCTAGTCATTTGGTTCAGTAATCAAGGAAAAGTGACATTTGAAGATTTTTTTTCGAACTGAAGATGCAGCTCTTGTCTCAAATCCAATTCATTTGTTGAGCAAGGAAAACGTGCCACACATTTTGACATAAAATGGCAGGTCTAGAACAATTTTATCTGAGGAATGTGAAAAAGGTTAAAATTGAAATGGTAGAGTCCTTGACTGCATTTTTGTTATCTTGCTACAGGGATAGTTCCACAGGACTAGAAATTTGTAAATGTTACATATTAAGAAAAAAAGTAATCCTGTATCTGGTAAACTTATGGAAACCATCATTTGGCACATTATTGTAAATAACCTAAGAGGATCACCACAGATTAAATTATTCTCAGCATGGTTTTTGATGAAATTTTTCCTTACAAACTATATTATTTCTTTTATGTTAAAGTCAACATTAATAGATTAAATTAAAGCAGCTGATGTCATTCAGTTAGGTTTTCAAAAAGCACTCATTAGAGTTCTATATCAAGTGTTACCAGCAATATTTTAATCAGATGCTGTAAATGGGCTTGTACTTTGGTGATGTAAGAAATTGGTTGACTGGCTGTAAATGGACACAGAATGGTTAGACACAAAGATGGTGTGCTACAGGAATCAGTCTTTGGACTGGTTCTCTTTTTCATGTACACTAGCATTATGAATTATCAGATTTGCAGACAATACTAAGCTGGAAAATAAATCTTCAGCAGAAATTCAACTTTTATAGTTTTTGACTGACATAAATGAACTGATGGACTGGACTTGTATGGCAAGTCAATTTTAATGTCAGTAAGTACAGAGTTTTATGTGGTGGCAGTAAAAATGAGAAGGTAGGCTGGAGTGTGAATTAAGTTGAGCTACAAAAGGTAAATGAGGAGAATGGTTAGTGAAACCATTTCTGTTGATCTGAAACCAAGTAAACAGTAAAAGGGGCAAAAGATATTTTAGATTCTTAGATAGGGCTTTTGAATTTATTTGGAAATTATTATTATATTTTTATTATACTTTGTTGCTGTCTCCCGCGTTAGCGAGGTAGCGCAAGGAAACAGACGAAAGAATGGCCCAACCCACCCACATACACATGCATATATATACACATCCACACACGCACATATACATACCTATACATCTCAACGTATACATATATTTACACACAGACACATACATATATACACATGTACATAACTCATACTGTCTGCCACACATGAAATAACAACTCCCTCCCCCTGCATGTGCACTGTCATGTATAATGCACTGAAACCACAGCTCCCTTTTAACATCCAGGCCCCACACAACTTTCTATGGTTTACTCCAGATGCCTCACATGCCTTGGTCAATCCATTGACAGCACATCGACCCTGGTATACCACATCGTTCCAATTCACTCTATTCCTTGCACGCCTTTCACCCTCCTGCATGTTCAGGCCCCGATCACTCAAAATCTTTTTCACTCCATCTTTCCACCTCCAATTTGGTCTCCCACTTCTTGTTCCCTTCACCTCTGACACATATATCCTCTTTGTCAATCTTTCTTCACTCATACTCTCCATGTGACCAAACCATTTCAAAACACCCTCTTCTGCTCTCTCAACCACACTCTTTTTATTTCCACACATCTCTCTTACCCTTTCATTGCTTACTCAATCAAACCACCTCACACCACATATTGTCCTCAAACATCTCATTTCCAGCACATCCACCCTCCTCCGCACAAATCTATATATAGCCCACGCCTCGCAACCATATAACATTGTTGGAACCACTATTCCTTCAAACATACCCATTTTTGCTTTGCAAGATAAAGTCTTGACTTCCACACCTTTTTCAACACTCCCAAAACTTTCGCCTCCTCCCCCACCCTATGATTCACTTCTGCTTCCATGGTTCCATCCGCTGCCAAATCCACTCCCAGATATCTAAAATTTTCACTTCCCTTACTCGTTTTTCTCTTTTCAAACTTAACTCCCAATTTACTTGTCCCTCAACCCTACTGTACCTAATAACCTTGCTCTTATTCACATTTACTCTCGGCTTTCATCTTTCACACACTTTATCAAACTCAGTCACCAGCTTCTGCAGTTTTTCACCCGAATCAGCCACCAGCGCTGTATCATCAGCGAACAACAACTGTCTCACTTCCCAAGCTCTCTCATCCACAACAGACTGCATACTTGCCCCTCTTTCCAAAACTCATGCATTCAACTCCCTAACAACCCCATCCATAAACAGATTAAACAACCATGGAGACATCACGCACCCCTGCCGCAAACCAACATTCACTGAGAACCAATCACTTTCCTCTCTTCCGACACGTACACATGTCTTACATCCTTGATAACTTTTCACTGCTTCTAACAACTTGCCTCCCACACCATATATTCTTAATACCTTCCACAGAGCATCTCTATCAACTCTATCATATGCTTTCTCCAGATCCATAAATGCTACATACAGATCTATTTGCTTTTCTAAATATTTCTCACATACATTCTTCAAAGCAAACACCTGATCCACACATCCTCTACCACTTCTGAAACCACACTGCTCTTCCCCAATCTGATGCTCTGTACATGCCTTCACCCTCTCAATCAATACCCTCCCATATAATTTACCAGGAATACTCAACAAACTTAATCTCTGTAATTTGAGCACTCACTTTTATCCCCTTTGCCTTTGTACAATGGCACTATGCAAGCATTCTGCCAATCCTCAGGCACCTCACCATGAATCATACATACATTGAATAACCTTACCAACCAGTCAACAATACAGTCACCCCCTTTTTTAATAAATTCCACTACAATACCATTCAAACCTGCCGCCTTGCCAACTTTCATCTTCCACAAAGCTTTTACTACCTCTTCTCTGTTTACCAAATCATTCTCTCCAACCCTCTCACTTTGCACACCACCTCAACCAGAACACCCTATATCTGCCACTCTATCATCAAACACATTCAACAAACCTTCAAAATACTCACACTATCTCCTTCTCACATCACCACTACTTGTTATCACCTCCCCATTAGCCCCCTTCACTGACGTTCCCATTTGTTCCCTTGTCTTACGCACTTTATTTACCTCCTTCCAAATCATCTTTTAATTCTCCCTAAAATTTAATGATACTCTCTCACCCCAACTCTCATTTGCCCTGTTTTTCACCTCTTGCACCTTTCTCTTGACCTCCTGCCTTTTTCTTTTATACATCTCCCAGTCATTTGCATTATTTCCCTGCAAAAATCGTCCAAATGCCTCTCTTCTCTTTCACTGATAATCTTACTTCTTCATCCCACCACTCACTACCCTTTCTAATCTGCGCACCTCCCACGCTTCTCATGCCACAAGCATGTTTTGCACAAGCCATCACTGCTTCCCTAAATACATCCCATGCTTACCCCACTCCCCTTACGTCCTTTGTTCTCACCTTTTTCCATTCTGTACTCAGTCTTTCATGATACTTCCTCGCACAAGTCTCCCTCTCAAGCTCACTTACTCTCACCACTCTCTTCACCCAACATTCTCTCTTCTTTTCTGAAAACCTCTACAAATCTTCACCTTCGCCTCCACAAGATAATGCACCTCTCAGCACATTAACATCCAAATGTCCCTCTTTCAAATGCCTATCAATTAACACGTAATCCAGTAACGCTCTCTGGCCATCTCTCCTACTTACATACATATGCTTATGTATATCTCTCTTTTTAAACCAGGTATTCCCAATCACCAGTCCTTTTTCAGCACATAAATCTACAAGCTCCTCACCATTTCCATTTGCAACACTTAACACCCCATGTACACCAATTATCCCCTCAACTGCCACATTACTCACCTTTGTATTCAAATCACCCATCACTATAACCCGATATCATGCATGAAAGCTACTAACACACTCACTCTTCTGCTCCCAAAGCACTTGCCTCTCATGATCTTTCTTCTCATGCCCCAGGTGCATATGCACCAATAATCACCCATCTCTCTCCATCCACTTTCAATTTCACCCATATCAATCTAGAGTTTACTTTCTTACACTCTGTCACATTCTCCCACCACTCCTGTTTCAGGAGTAGTGCTACTCCTTCCCTTGCTCTTGTCCTTTCACTAACCCTTGACTTTACTCCCAAGACATTTCCAAACCACTCTTCCCCTTTACCCTTGAGCTTCGTTTCACTCAGAGCCAAAACATCCAGGTCCTTTCCTCAAACATACTAACTATCTCTCCTTTTTTCTCATCTTGGTTACATCCACAGACATTTAGACCCCTCAGTCTGAGCCTTCGAGGAGGATGAGCACTCCCCACGTTTCTCCTTTTAGGAAGTTGAAATACAAGGAGGGGAGGGTCCCCCCCCCCTCCTGTCCCCTTTAGTTGCCTTCTACGACACGTGAGGAATGCAAGGGAAGTATTCTTTTTCCCCTATATATTTACAACTTCATATTTTCAGCTCATTGGTTTGGTCCCCACGTTGATTACTGAGTTAGGATTTTGTCAACTTATGTGAAAAAATTAACACAGAATGGAGATAGTACCATGGTGAGCTATTGAGACAATTTTTGGACTGAGAAACAGATCCTGGCTGGTAGTACCTACCTGGGTATCATGAGAGTTAATGATGATTGCTTAGTGAGCCAACACTTCATTGGTTGTTAAGTTGCAGTTCTTTGACCCAAGTAGCTGTCTTTTCTTTAAGCCTTACCCACTCAGGGTTTGCTGGCATTCTGTCAGTGAACTTACAATCTCTCCTTGTCACTTGAAAATGTTTACACAATTTAGTCTTTGTAACTGTAGGTTTTCCTGTGGTGAGTGTTAAGCCATTTAGCAAAATGATAGGAGCATTAGATAGAAGTAATAGGTAGGAACATTATATGGGAGCATTAAGTAGATGTGGTAAGTTGGAACATTAGGTACACATTTGGTAGTAGTAGATGGTAGAAACATTAGGTAGGAACCTTTGAAAACCCTGTGCTAGAATTAACCTCAAGTGACCTGTTGGGTGAGGCACAAAAGCCTAAGAAGCAGCACTGGAGCTCACTAGTTATGGGGACTCCTGTTGTGGTGATCCCTTTAAGGGAGTTCCCAAAGGGATTGGGCATTCGAGACATAGATAGGTAAATAGAATCAAATCCTATGAGAACCAGCTAGTTAGTTTATATTTATTTAGAAAAGAAGATTAAGAGATGATCTGATACAGGTAATCAAAGTTATCAAAGTCTCTTGATAGTCACAGCTTTGGAAGGTACTAAAGGCTAGATTTGTTTGATTTCACTTGTAGTAAAGTATACTAACTTTTGGGAAGGGGAACATTTTACTTTGTATTAGGAGAAATACTTTTTCTGCAACAGAATATCCAAAATATGAAATGATTTATTGATTAAGGTAGTTGAAAGCATCACCGTGGATACACTTAAGAAGAGAATGGATAAGTACTCTATATTTGTAAATGACAGTATTTGAACCTCCTTAGTTTTATGCATTTTTAATCTTACCATACTAATCTCTGAGTCTTCCTTAAAGAGATGCATTGATTTTTGGAAGTGGAAATTTCATGATATTTCCTGTGTATTAGAGTATTTAGTTGTTTTGTTGTTGTTTTTATATGGGATGGCCTATGCAGATGCTTTAATAGTATTTTATTTCTTTACTGCTCTCATCCACCCATTGATATACAGATATTGTATTAATGTTATCTCCTTGTATGTTTCTTTGAAGCTGACAAGTCTATCTCAAGTTTTTTTTATTATTAGTGTTATCTCCTTGTTTGTAACTTTGGAGCAGACAAGGTTCCCCCCCCCCCCCCTTTTTTTTTTAAAGGAGGCAGAACTAAATAAAGAACTATATGAAAACTGAATTTTGTTCATTTGATTTTGGTTGGCATTCATCACCTGCTAGAGGTGTAATACTTAATGAATATATATGAGTAATGATCTAGTCTTTGGTGCTTTTATAGATTGGTCAGGAAATAGAGGTGCGACCAGGAATTATGTCACGTGACCAGCAGTCTGGGAGAGTTGTATGTAAGCCAATCCGATCGAGAATCATCTCCTTGTTTGCTGAGACCAATGAACTTCAATTTGCTGTACCTGGTGGTCTTATTGGTAAGTGTAAATGTTTTATTAATATAACAGTTTGAAATACTTTGGTTTAGAAGCAAAATAGGTAGCAGTTGGTAAGCAACCAACTACAGGGAGGTATATTATCAGGACTATCCACCTGGGTATCGAGAGGGTTAGTGACATCTGCTTAGTGAGCCTGCACTTTCATGGTTGTCAAGTTGCACTCCTCTGACCCAGGGAGCTGTCTTTTCTTTCTGCCTCACTGGACTATTGGCTTTCTGTCCACAAACATACAATCTCTCCTTGTCTTATGCAGCTCATTCTTCGTAACTAGATTTTCCTGCGATGAGCACTGTGTGCTAGCCCTGCCTTTTGGCAAAATGGTAGGAGCAGTAGGAACATTGAGGCAGGAGCATTAGTAGTAGGTAGGAGCCTTGGCAGCCAATGTGCTAGACTTGCCCTCTGCCACTGGCCTGTTAAGGGTGATGCACTAAAGGCTAAGAAGCAGCATTGGAGTTCTTTAGTTATGGAGAGACTGTTGCTGTGGCCACCCCTTTGAGGGATCTTCACTTGGAACAGGTGTCAGAGATGGATAGATAGATAGATAGATAGATAGATAGATAGATAGATAGATAGATAGATAGATAGAAGCAAAATGATATAACAGTAAATGTTAATATCTTTTGTTTTTCATATATACCACACAATCATCATCTGGGTATATTTACACGTTTCTGTTTTGATATGATTGATATGTATTAGCAAGTTTATATTTAAGAATATATGGTGTGGGAGGCAAGTTGTTAGAATTAGTGAAAAGTTTTTATCGAGGATGTAAGGCATGTGTACGTGTAGGAAGAGAGGAAAGTGATTGGTTCTCAGTGAATGTAGGTTTGTGGCAGGGGTGTGTGATGTCTCCATGGTTGTTTAATTTGTTTATGGATGGGGTTGTTAGGGAGGTGAATGCAAGAGTTTTGGAAAGAGGGGCAAGTATGAAGTCTGTTGTGGATGAGAGAGCTTGGGAAGTGAGTCAGTTGTTGTTCGCTGATGATACAGCGCTGGTGGCTGATTCATGTGAGAAACTGCAGAAGCTGGTGACTGAGTTTGGTAAAGTGTGTGAAAGAAGAAAGTTAAGAGTAAATGTGAATAAGAGCAAGGTTATTAGGTACAGTAGGGTTGAGGGTCAAGTCAATTGGGAGGTAAGTTTGAATGGAGAAAAACTGGAGGAAGTAAAGTGTTTTAGATATCTGGGAGTGGATCTGGCAGCGGATGGAACCATGGAAGCGGAAGTGGATCATAGGGTGGGGGAGGGGGCGAAAATTCTGGGGGCCTTGAAGAATGTGTGGAAGTCGAGAACATTATCTCGGAAAGCAAAAATGGGTATGTTTGAAGGAATAGTGGTTCCAACAATGTTGTATGGTTGCGAGGCGTGGGCTATGGATAGAGTTGTGCGCAGGAGGATGGATGTGCTGGAAATGAGATGTTTGAGGACAGTGTGTGGTGTGAGGTGGTTTGATTGAGTAAGTAACATAAGGGTAAGAGAGATGTGTGGAAATAAAAAGAGCGTGGTTGTGAGAGCAGAAGAGGGTGTTTTGAAATGGTTTGGGCACATGGAGAGAATGAGTGAGGAAAGATTGACCAAGAGGATATATGTGTCGGAGGTGGAGGGAACGAGGAGAAGTGGGAGACCAAATTGGAGGTGGAAAGATGGAGTGAAAAGATTTTGTGTGATCGGGGCCTGAACATGCAGGAGGGTGAAAGGAGGGCAAGGAATAGAGTGAATTGGATCGATGTGGTATACCGGGGTTGACGTGCTGTCAGTGGATTGAATCAGGGCATGTGAAGCGTCTGGGGTAAACCATGGAAAGCTGTGTAGGTATGTATATTTGCGTGTGTGGACGTATGTATGTACATGTGTATGGGGGTGGGTTTTGCCATTTCTTTCGTCTGTTTCCTTGCGCTACCTTGCAAACACGGGAGACAGCGACAAAAAAAAAAAAAAATATTTAGGTACAGAAGTCTTAATTACGGAATACATTGAACCAAGGAATGTGTGTAACCAGGAAAGGTACAAGCAGAATGTGTATTATATCTTCTGTGAAGTGTTGTGATGTCTGTCATTAGGCACACAGATACTAGTTTAGATCAGCGAGTAAAAAACCTGAAGAACAGAAATCCCCAAAATAGATAGGGTACAGAATTGGTACAATATATGACAAACATGTAGATTATGTTAAGCATCATATTGCTGCATGAATGATAACACATTGCAATACAGTGTTCTGATTATGTATAAAGTCAAACATGAATAATTAATGAAAAATGCTTTTGACCCTTTCGCACACATGAACGAAGCAGAAATCAAGAAAGCAGAGATTGGAGGCTTTAAGGTGAGATAAGTATGAAACTGACCCTAAGGAAATATGAAGGTTGTTAATTGAACAGTGTAAATTGGTATTTAGCTGAACATTTAAGGAGAGATTGAATATTATACTGTGATACAAGATGTATATTCAGAGCAATTGATCATCTCAGAAAAAATTCAGCTCCTGAACATGTTGGAATCCCATGACAGAAACAATAATAGCAAAACTCATGAAGTTTTTATCAAGGCTGATTTGAATGAAAACAGAATTGCAGGCATTTACAAGTTGGCATATGTAACACTAATACTAGTTAGCTTGACTCTGCATGTGATAAAAGTCTCTCAGAGAGTGATAAAAGCACTTGTATGAAACCATCTAATCAAGAACCTGCATCATAAATAAAGGCCAGCATGGATTTGTGCCCAGAGGAAGTATGCAAACCCAGTTATTAGCTGATTACAATGAAAATGGATTGGACATTTTTCTTGACTTAGCAAAAGTATTTGACAGTCAACCACAGACTTTTACTTGAGCAGGTAGTTAAACAAAACATTAAAGGTAAGATAGGAAAATGGGTGAAAAAGTTTATAACTGACTGAAAGTTCAGAGTGACCAAACGGAACCATGTCTGAGGAGGAATATATCCTCTCTTAAGTTACCACAGGGAATGGTATTAGCCTTGATTCTCTTTATAATGATGATATCAGTCAAGAGCAGCAAAATAAAAGAAAGCACAGGAAGGAGCTTTTGCTAATGATATTAGAGTAAATATGATGATTGGATTAGATACTGAGCAAGAGGAGATGCACAGACATGGATACAATTTACAAATGGGCAAAATTAAACCTGATGGAATTTGTTGAAGATGAATATGTGCAAATGAGTTATGGGACAAGGACAAATACATTAGTGATACCATATAAAGGCCCAGCAAGGGGAGAGATAGAAAAAGGAACAAATGTAAAAGATTTTGGTGTCCTCATGAATAAGGATCTAACTTTCAGTGAACATGTTGAGAAAATAACTTTAGCACGTCTGGTGATAAGTGTTATGATTTTGGGAACTTTCCCTACAAGAGAGAGAAACCTGTTGATAAGTATGTATAATGTATATGTGAGAGGTAAAATTGAATATTGCTATGCTGTGACTTGCACAGCTCATTCTTCAAAACTTTAGATTTTCCTGTGGTGAGTGCTATGCCCTATCCCTGCCTTTTGGCAAAATGGTCAGAGCATTAGATAAAAGTGGTAGGTAAGAACATTAGAGAGGGGCATAAGGTAGGAATATTAGGTAAAAGTAGTTGGTAGGAACTTTAGATAGGAGCATTATGTAGTTTTAGTAGTTTGGAACATTAAGTAGAACGAGTTGGTAGGAACATTAGTAGGAGTATCTGAAATCACTGCACTAGAGTTCCCCTCTACCAGTGGCCTGTTAGGGTGAGACACAAGGTGCTAATAGCAGAAGCAGCACTGGAGTTCACCAGTTATGGAGACCTTTTCTTGCTATGACCCTCCACTTGAGGGAGTTCCCAAAAGGAACGGGTTTCATAAATAGAGATAGATAGATAGAGTGGTCAGAAGCACTTCACAAGCAGAACTTTAACTATATAGCTTAAGAAGGAAAGAGAAGGTATCTTTTTCACATCAGATCCATTCCACAAACTTTCTTTACATTTTATAAATGGTTCATCTTTTACACGAAATTAGTGCATGAACTGTACAATCAGCTTTGCCAGTCATACTAGGAATACCTCATTGTGTACCATTAAATCAGCTGATAGTGTTTTCCCATGTGAAATTAATTATCCTCTTATATTAACAGGTGTAGGTACAAAGATCGACCCAACCCTTTGTAGAGCAGACCGTATGGTAGGACAGGTGTTGGGAGCTGTAGATTCACTGCCAGAGATCTTCACTGAACTTGAGATTTCCTATTTCCTTCTTAGGAGATTGCTGGGTGTTCGCACAGAAGGTGACAAGAAAGGTGCCAAGGTAGATATATAACATATTACAATTCTAAGTTTTGCAAACATTAAGGATAGGTTTGACAGCAATTGATACAGCTTACCAGATACAGCCAACAAACCTTTATCATTGTAGTTTGAACAATGACCTTTGTTACCCTTGCCTTTATAGAATGGCCTCCTTCCCCATACTTTTTCATCTAGGGCCCATGTCTCAAATACATGCAATACT
Organism: Panulirus ornatus; assembly: GCF_036320965.1. Lineage (NCBI taxonomy): Eukaryota > Metazoa > Arthropoda > Malacostraca > Decapoda > Palinuridae > Panulirus > Panulirus ornatus. The sequence goes on along the minus strand of NC_092277.1, from coordinate 5,329,700 downwards.
GTTAAACTACTGTACCATCAGACATAGTTATCTTTGCTCTCAGAGACAGTGATTTCTCTTTCAACACACACACACACACACACATGCACACCATGACTCACTTCATTTTTCATGGTTACATTTACTGCCATGTCCATTCCCAGGTATGTAAAGCACCCCACCTTCTCCAGGATCTCTCCATTCAATCTCACACTTCAGCTAACCTTTTTCTCCTACTAAGCCTGATAACCATGCTTTTCCTTACTTTTACTTTCATCTTTCTCCTGTCATACTTGAAACTTCCACCAGCACCATGTCATTGGTAAGCTGTAACTGACTCACCATCCAAGCCCCCTTACCCCACCCCGACAGTCTGCAGACCTGTCCCTATCTCTGAAGACCTTCACATTCACCTTCAACAACATTTCCTAAGATTAAACAGCCATGGTGACATCACATTGCTTCCACAGATCCACTTTTACTTGGTACCACTCATCTTCATCTCTTCCTTTTCACACACATGCCTTAGTTTCTTGTTAGAAATTGAAACTTTTACTGTATCAAATGTATCCCTCAGATATATGTTATGTCAATTAATAATGCTATCGAGTAAACATCAGTCTCCCAGGTCAATGGTCTAAGCTTGTTTTCTGATGCACGCTACTTCATTTGTAACTTTTCACAGATTTTGGCATAAATTGGGACAAACTGCACTAAACACAAGAAGAATCATGTAATTATAAGCTGTTTGAAGACCAGAATGTAATCAAAACATGGAATTTATGAAACTCGCTATTTGTTAAGATTTACTGGGAGGTAAAAAGAACAGCCATTGTCACCTGGCAGGAACACACTTCCAGCTGATTTGCAGCATTTTTCGAAATTGTTTAGGTTGCCTTATCCCTTTTAGCTGATGATGGCCATTCTTTTTATTTCTCTCAATATTTTGCTTGATGTTTTTCCACCATTTCCATTCCTCACATATTTAATCCATTTCATGTATTTTATTTTGTTTATAATGCTTGCAGATCTCAAGCTTTTTTTTTTTTTTTTGTAATGGAAGGATTATGGTAAATTTTATTTGACTCTAACCACTGAATTATTTGGTGCTTTTTGTATCTGATTGTTGGAACTTGGTTTAATATTTTGGAATACTATGGATTATAAGTGACTGGAAGTGTGTTCCCACCAGGCGATAATGGCTTTTCTTTTTACCTCCAAGTAACGTTTCACAAGTAGCAAGTTTCATTAATTCCATAGTTTGAGTAGACTCTGATCTTTAGAAAAAATTATAATTACATGTTTCTTCTTATGTTTAGTGTGATTTGTCCCATTTTGTTAAAGTATGTGAAAAGTTACAAATGAAACAGTGTGTGTATCCAAAAACAAGCTTAGATCGTTGACTTGGGCAACTGTTGTTATTTAATATAGACTTACCAACACATTACTTCATAATCTCTTCACTGGTTAGCATTATGATTGACATAACATATATCTGAGAGATAAACTTGATTCAGTAAATAAGTTTCAATTCACATTATATGGTAAATCTTTGAAATACAACAGTGTTATACAGACGTTGCATTCAGCCAATCATCACCAACCACTCGAGTGCATCTTCGCCTTGATATAAAAATTGATTATAGTCATCATCATCCCACACCATACATTTGTAACACCTTCCTTAGAGCACCCCTATCGACCCTGCCATACACTTTCTTGAGACCTATAAATACAACATGCAAATTCCTGGAGGGTTTTCTTTTTTTTAGATATTTTTCACATATTCCTCACAGCAAGCAGCCATCTGACCCACACATCCTCTACCACTCCTGAAACCACATTGTTCCTCCCCATTCTGGTACTTTTATGCTTACCACCACCCTCACAGTCATCATTCTCCCATACGCACCTGTTCAGATATTCTCTTTTGTCCCTTTTCCCTTTATATAATTTTACCTAACCTTGGGCCCCTCATTGTGAGCCATGCTTATGTTATTAATGCTGACTAGCCAGTCAGTAGCATAGTCATCATCTTTCTTGAGAAATCCAGTTACAATCTCATCCAATCCAGCAAACTACTTGCCATGAAGGGACCCTTACACACTGCATACTTCCTTGACCCAGACACCTCACATCCACTAGCTTATCATCTACCACATTCAGCAGTCCCTCTGAAGACTTACTCCATCTCTTCTTCGCCTTCTCTTGTCTTTTTGACACTTTCCCATCTCTGCATCTCTTCCATTCATGTTACCACTTGCTCATCTCCTCTGCACCTCGTCCATTTTTGTTACCACTTTCCCATCTCCTCTTCAATTCTGCCATTCTTGTTACCACTCTCATGTCTGCTTTGCCATTCTTGTTATCACTCCCATGTCTGCTTCTTTTACTGATGCTCCCATTTCATTCTTGTTCTCTACACACTATTTACATACATTAGTTTTTGTATAATTTCATTAGTGTTACTGTTTATGTTACATCCAGTAATGTTGTTGCAGATACAGGAACATCAATATCTTTACACATGGATCACCTAAATTGTTAATTTACCATTCTGATTAGTAACTTTCTTTGAAACAAATGATATATATGACAGATAATACAGGAAATCTTTACCGACGTGTGGTGGGCTTACCACACACTACCGTGAAATAGTGCTTTCTACACAAAGTGAACCCTTCTTATGCTACAACATGTATTTCTTTTAATTTCGTTTAGTTTGTATGTCTCTGACACCCATACCCAATAGGAAATCACTCAGGTCTCCATAACTGTTGAACTTCAGTGCTGCTTCTTAGCCTTTAGTTCCTCATCCTTAACAGGTGGCTACTAGAAGGCAGCTCTAGCACAGTATTTTTAGAGGCATCTACCTAATGTTCCTACCAACATCTTCTGCCTAATGTAATGCTTCTGCCTAATGTATGTACCAATTAATATTCCTGCCAAATGTTCCTTCTTCTACCTAGTGCTCCCCAGATAATGCTCTGACCTACAGCTTCTACCTTATGATATTGCACTCTTCAGTTATAAATGTTCGAGGGAATTAGTACCTCGGAGGGTTAATGTGTTTGATGAAAAGGTGATAGGTATAAGGTGTTTTGGTAAGGGAGGTATGCAACGTTAAGAGTCATGTTAAGTGGTGTTGTTGAAAGAGAAGAGATGATGAAAGCCTTGCATAAGATCCTGATGTAATCATATTTACACTGTTTTATTATATATTTTCAGTGTGATGAAATACCAGGAGGAGTTGAGTGTAGAAAGGCAAAAGGTGAGAGTGAATGAAGCTAGGAGAGTTGGCAAGGATTGCATAGCTAGCATGTTTGAGAGAAGTGTGTGCCATGTGGAACGTGGATGGTGGGCAGATGAAACAGGGTAGTGAGTGTGAGATGACAAAGTTGCTTTTGAAAGAGAAAGTAGATGAGTATGCGTGATTTAGAAATGCACAAGAGAAAGCAGCAGGTCAAGAGGAAGTTGTAGGAAGGGCTCAAAAGAGGGAAAATGCAGACGTGATGAGCAAGGATCAGCAAACTATTGGGAGAATAAGTGTTTTGGAAGGATGTTAACACAGTGGTGTTACAAAAACAAGAGAACGAAATGGTAATTGGAAACAGGTAGTGATGAGGTAAAGAAAAGATTGGGTGTGTACTTTGGTGGATTTTCAAATGTGAATGATGCCAGGCTGACAGATGTAAGGTGTTTTTATTGGAAAGTTGTGCAAATAGCAAATAGTTTAATGGAAAGAGAAATAGTTAGAGCCTTGTGTATGATGAAATGTAGCAAGGTATCCTAAGTGAATGGTACTGTATTTGAATTCTTTGAAAAAGGGGGTGACTGTTATTGACAGGTTAGTTAGGATTTTCATTTTATGTATGGATCGTGGTAACGTGCCTGAGAATTAGCTGAATGCATAAATAGTGACATTATATAAAGTGAAAGGGGACAAACATGAGTGTTTGAATTACAGAAAAGTGTGAGGCATGCAGGTGGGAAATGGACAATAAAGGGTTCTGAGTGATGGGATAATGAAGTTGCTAGTGAAAGAGAAAAGAGAGGAGTATGGGCAGTACTTCAGTGTACCTGGTAAGTTATATGAGTGGGGAGCGTAAAGGTGGAAGCATGCATAGAACATCAGAGTGGAAAGGAAGAATATTGTTTTCTGGAGTGGTTGAAGATATGTGCATTAGAAATATTTATTTTATTCATTTATTATCCATTGTCGCTGTCTCCTGCATTAGCGAGGTAGCGCAAGGAAACAAATGAAAGAATGGCCCAACCCACCCACATACACATATATATACATACACGTCCACACATGCATGTATACACACCTATACATTTCATTGTATACATATATATACATACACAGACATATACATATATACACATGTACATAACTCATACTTGCTGCCTCTGTTCATTCCCGTTGCCACCCCGCCACACATGAAATGACAACCCCCTCCCCCCACATGTGCACGAGGTAGTGCTAGGAAAAGACAACAAAGGCCACATTCGTTCACTCTCAGTCTCTAGCTGTCATGTATAATGCACTGAAACCACAGCTCCCTTTCCACATCCAGGCCCCACAAAATTTTCCATGGTTTACCCCAGATGCTTCACATGCCCTGGTTCAATCCATTGACAGCACGTCAACCCCATCATACCACATCGTTCCAATTCACTCTATTCCTTGCACGCCTTTCACCCTCTTGCATATTCAGGCCCCAATTGCTCAAAATCTTTTTCACTCCATCTTTCCACCTCCATTTTGGTCTCCCACTTCTCATTCCCTCCACCTCTGACACATATATCCTCTTTGTCAGTCTTTCCTCACTCATTCTCTCTTTGTGACCAAACCATTTCAAAACACCCTCTTCTGCTCTCTCAACCACACTTTTTATTACCACACATTTCTCTTACCCTTTCGTTACTTACTCGATCAAACCACCTCACACATGTTGTCCTCAAACATCTCATTTCCAACACATCCACCCTCCTCTGCAGAACTCTATCTATAGCCCACACCTTGCAAACATATAACATTGTTGGAACCCCTATTCCTTCAAACATACCCATTTTTGCTTTCCGAGATAATGTTCTCGCCTTCCACACATTTTTCAATGCTCCCAAAACTTTCACCCCCTCCCCCACCCTGTGACTCACTTCTGCTTCCATGGTTCTATCCACTGCCAAATCCACCCCCAGATATTTAAAACACTTCACTTCCTCCAGTTTTTCTCCATTCAAAAATATTTATGGATTGGGGAAAGCATATGATTGTGTTGAAAGAGTTGCTTTGCAGAAGGTGATACAGATGTATAGTATGGGAGGAAAGTTATTAGAAGCAATAAGGAATTTTTATCAAAAGGGTAAGGCATGTGTGCTTGTAGTTAGAGAGGAGGGAGAGTAATTCCAGATGAAGATAGGTTATGGGTGGTGGTGTGTGATGTCACCATGGCTTTTTAATTTGTTTAAGGATGGGGTACTAAGGAAGGTAAATGCAAGGGTCATGGAATAAGGGAGCCTGGGAGGTGATACAGCTCTATTTGCATGTTTGAGTGAGAAACTGTAGGTTTGAGTTTAGGAGAGTGCATGAAAGGAGAAAGTTAAGAGCAGGTATTGATAAAAACAAGGTTATTAGGTTTAGTAGTACATAGGGTCAGGTCAGGAGAAAACTTCAGAGGAATTTAAGTGTTTTAGGTACTTGGAATACCTGGCAGAAAATGAAACTATTGTGGATGAGGTGAGTCACAAAGTGGGCGAGGATGCAAAGATGCTATGTGCGCTGAGGAATATGTGGAAATAGGGGTCACTGTGTGGGAAGGCAGCAGTGTGCATGTTTGAAGGCATAGTAGTCCTATCACTGTTGTATGGATGTGGGGCATAAGCTATGGATGTTATTTTATTGGAAAGGGTGAGTGTGTTGGAAATGAAATATTTGAAAAGTGTAATTCAAGTAAGTAGTGATTTGGTAAGAGAGAGGTTTGGTAATGATAAGAGCATGCTTAAGAGAGCTGAAATGGGTGTGGTGAAATGGATTAGACATATGGAGAGATTGAGCGAGGAGAAATTGACAGAGAGAATGCATGTTAAAAGTGGAGGGGACAAGATGGGAGAGATTGAATAGGATGTGGAAGGATGGAGTGAATATGAATTTGAGCTCTTGAGGGACTGAATAATGCAGGAGGGTAGAGGGCCAGCAAGGAATAGGATGAATTAGAGCGATATGGTACACAGGGGATAACATACTGCCATTGGATTGAACCAGAGCATGTGAAGCATATGGGGAAAATCACAGAAATGTCTGTAGGGTCTGATTGTGGAAAGAGGGCTTTAGTTTTGATGCACTGTCAACAAAAAGTGTAGAAATATTTGCAAGTGAATGAGGCCTTTTCTCCATCTGTATCTTGCACTACCTTGCTTATGCAGAACTTGGCAAATGAGGATGAAAGAAGGGAAAGAAAATTTTTTTTAGATTGTTCCCATTTTTGCGGCTACTTTGATTGTACCAAAGGGTAGGCCACAAGGAGACTTTTGGCTAGCTCCACTTAGGCTGTAATGTAGGAGAGCAAGGAGCATTTACTGTGAATCTTGTATGAATGATTAGATACACTAATTTTTGGAACATATTTCTCTGTGACAACACATGTGACAACACATGAAAGTTGATTTGGTTTGATAACATATGCATCACATATGAACTGAGAGAGTTAATGAGCCATCCATCAATGTTTACTTAAATTTAAAGGTTTCCCACATTAAAAGAGCCTTCATTATCTTTGCCCTTCCATGCTGTCATGTTTCCCTATGAATAGATTAGAACAGATTTTCTCGTTGGTTTTTGTCTTCTTCAATGTCATGATTGCTTTTCATGATTTGGTCTCAGAACTTAACATATACTACCACTGCAGCTGCATACATGTACCATTTTCAGCCTTGAGCTCATACTGCTTCATAATCTCAGCTTGTTAGAGCATGAGATGGGTGTTGTTCCTTCTGGTCTCATCTGATTCCTCTCATTTTTTCTTTCCCTCTCTCTTTTAATTTGTCACTTCTTTCACACACTCCTTTGAACTCATTATTCTTTGTAACTTTACTGACTTGCTTAAGTATCCCTTGGCTGCATATGTTCATATCAGAGGTTATTTTTTTTTTTTTTATTATTATACTTTGTCGCTGTCTCCCGCGTTTGCGAGGTAGCGCAAGGAAACAGGCGAAAGAAATGGCCCACCCCCCCCCCCCCCATACACATGTATATACATACGTCCACACACGCAAATATACATACCTACACAGCTTTCCATGGTTTACCCCAGACGCTTCACATGCCCTGATTCAATCCACTGACAGCATGTCAACCCCGGTATACCACATCGCTCCAATTCACTCTATTCCTTGCCCTCCTTTCACCCTCCTGCATGTTCAGGCCCCGATCACACAAAATCTTTTTCACTCCATCTTTCCACCTCCAATTTGGTCTCCCTCTTCTCCTCGTTCCCTCCACCTCCGACACATATATCCTCTTGGTCAATCTTTCCTCACTCATTCTCTCCATGTGCCCAAACCACTTCAAAACACCCTCTTCTGCTCTCTCAACCACGCTCTTTTTATTTCCACACATCTCTCTTACCCTTACGTTACTCACTCGATCAAACCACCTCACACCACACATTGTCCTCAAACATCTCATTTCCAGCCCATCCATCCTCCTGCGCACAACTCTATCCATAGCCCACGCCTCGCAACCATACAACATTGTTGGAACCACTATTCCTTCAAACATACCCATTTTTGCTTTCCGAGATAATGTTCTCGACTTCCACACATTCTTCAAGGCCCCCAGAATTTTCGCCCCCTCCCCCACCCTATGATCCACTTCCGCTTCCATGGTTCCATCCGCTGCCAGATCCACTCCCAGATATCTAAAACACTTCACTTCCTCCAGTTTTTCTCCATTCAAACTCACCTCCCAATTGACTTGACCCTCAACCCTACTGTACCTAATAACCTTGCTCTTATTCACATTTACTCTTAACTTTCTTCTTCCACACACTTTACCAAACTCAGTCACCAGCTTCTGCAGTTTCTCACATGAATCAGCCACCAGCGCTGTATCATCAGCGAACAACAACTGACTCACTTCCCAAGCTCTCTCATCCCCAACAGACTTCATACTTGCCCCTCTTTCCAAAACTCTTGCATTTACCTCCCTAACAACCCCGTCCATAAACAAATTAAACAACCATGGAGACATCACACACCCCTGCCGCAAACCTACATTCACTGAGAACCAATCACTTTCCTCTCTTCCTACACGTACACATGCCTTACATCCTCGATAAAAACTTTTCACTGCTTCTAACAACTTTCCTCCCACACCATATATTCTTAATACCTTCCACAGAGCATCTCTATCAACTCTATCATATGCCTTCTCCAGATCCATAAATGCTACATACAAATCCATTTGCTTTTCTAAGTATTTCTCACATACATTCTTCAAAGCAAACACCTGATCCACACATCCTCTACCACTTCTGAAACCACACTGCTCTTCCCCAATCTGATGCTCTGTACATGCCTTCACCCTCTCAATCAATACCCTCCCATATAATTTACCAGGAATACTCAACAAACTTATACCTCTGTAATTTGAGCACTCACTCTTATCCCCTTTGCCTTTGTACAATGGCACTATGCACGCATTCTGCCAATCCTCAGGCATCTCACCATGAGTCATACATACATTAAATAACCTTACCAACCAGTCAACAATACAGTCACCCCCTTTTTTAATAAATTCCACTGCAATACCATCCAAACCTGCTGCCTTGCCAGCTTTCATCTTCCGCAAAGCTTTCACTACCTCTTCTCTGTTTACCAAATCATTTTCCCTAACCCTCTCACTTTGCACACCACCTCGACCAAAACACCCTATATCTGCCACTCTATCATCAAACACATTCAACAAACCTTCAAAATACTCACTCCATCTCCTTCTCACATCACCACTACTTGTTATCACCTCCCCATTTGCGCCCTTCACTGAAGTTCCCATTTGCTCCCTTGTCTTACGCACTTTGTTTACCTCCTTCCAGAACATCTTTTTATTCTCCCTAAAATTTAATGATACTCTCTCACCCCAACTCTCATTTGCCCTTTTTTTCACCTCCTGCACCTTTCTCTTGACCTCCTGTCTCTTTCTTTTATACATCTCCCACTCAATTGCATTTTTTCCCTGCAGAAATCGTCCAAATGCCTCTCTCTTCTCTTTCACTAATACTCTTACTTCTTCATCCCACCACTCACTACCCTTTCTAATCAACCCACCTCCCACTCTTCTCATGCCACAAGCATCTTTTGCGCTTGCATCAAGTATACATGTGTGTCTGTAATTACCAGTTTTTGTTGTATGAGAGAGCTCTACACACTCATGGGCTCTCATTTCCTGAACTTTCTATGCCATTAAGTAGTCTCTTAAACCTTTGTAAATTTTTGGCATTCACAGTCTCCATGGTCATTATATTCCAATTGTCCATCACTCTTACAGCATACTTACCAGCACCGCTGAATATCCTTTCTAACTATATTTTTGCTGTGCTGCTTGATACAGCCTCTTGTTACTCAGGAGCTGCATCTCTTGGAAAATTATCAGTGTTCTCCAGCTGGTTTAGAGGTTTGAAGTGTGTTTGTATGTGTATGTCGTTTTTCAAAGAAAAGTTGTTAAATGCATAGAAGGGTTAGGGGGTTGAGTATAGTAGGTAGTTGTAATTAATAGGAAATAACCCAAAGGTATATTGAAATTTGATTGTAATGATTAGGTAAGAGATAAGATATAACCCTTTATTTTTGTTATTTAGGTTCAGAAATTGACAAAGAATGAGATGTTGATGGTAAACATTGGCTCCTTGTCTACTGGTGGCCGAGTTTTGGCTGTAAAGGCAGATTTAGCGAAGATAACTCTCACACAGCCTGTGTGTACTGAGGAAGGAGAAAAAATTGCACTTTCCCGTAGGATTGATAAGCATTGGCGGTAAGAGTCAAGAAATCATTAAGTAAATTTTTTCTGATTTATGGTAACTTTAGATATAAGTTTTTGAATTATGTGCATATATACTTATATAAGTGAATATCATTTCAAAGAATTGCTAACCATTTATTTTGAAGTTAACTTTTTGATCTCTTAAGAAGTATATAAATATTTGCCATCTTCCACTGACAAAGATAACTTTTTGACCTCATAAGAAGTATATAAATATTTGCCATCTTCCACTGACAAAGAAAGTAGGATTTCTATATAGTCAACCAGCATAACATGAGCATATTGACATGTAAAGATACTGAATTATCAACAATGCACTCAAGCTTTACATTTTCTTCCAGTTTGATTGGTTGGGGCCAGATTCGTCGAGGTGTCACCATTAAGCCAGAGTAACAGTATCATTTTTTATGGAAGTATTTTTTGTAACATAGAAGGAAGTAAAGTTGCTTCTTGAAAGTACCTTGGATATGAATTATACAATCTATGAGGAAGAAAGAGCTTAAATAATTTGCTTGGGTATTTTCTCTTATACTTGTGCATACAATTTGTGCAGGTGAAGACTATTAGCATGATAAGGAATGGAGGTTATTAAGCATTATATATATATATATATATATATATATATATATATATATATATATATATATATATATATATATATATATATATATATTTTATCCCTGGGGATAGGGGAGAAAGAATACTTCCCACGTATTCCCTGTGTGTCGTAGAAGGCAACTAAAAGGGAAGGGAGCGGAGGGCTGGAAATCTTCCCTTCTCATTTTTTTTTTTTTTTCCCCCCAAAGGAAGGAACAGAGAAGGGGACCAGGTGAGGATATTCCCTCAGAGGCCCAGTCCTCTGTTCTTGACGCTACCTCGCTGAGGCAGGAAATGGCGAATAGTATGAAAGAAAGAAAAGAAATATATATATATATATATATATATATATATATATATATATATATATATATATATATATATATATATATCTTTCTTTCAAACTATTCGCCATTTCCCGCATTAGCGAGGTAGCGTTAAGAACAGAGGACTGGGCCTTTGAGGGAATACCCTCACCTGGCCCAATTCTCTGTTCCTTCTTTTGGAAAATTAAAAAAAAAAAAAAACGAGAGGGGAGGATTTCCAGCCCCCCGCTCCCTCCCCTTTTAGTCGCCTTCTACGACACGCAGGGAATACGTGGGAAGTATTCTTTCTCCCCTATCCATGGTTGTTTAATTTGTTTATGGATGGGGTTGTTAGGGAGGTAAATGCAAGAGTTTTGGAAAGAGGGGCAAGTATGAAGTCTGTTGGGGATGAGAGAGCTTGGGAAGTGAGTCAGTTGTTGTTCGCTGATGATACAGCGCTGGTGGCTGATTCATGTGAGAAACTGCAGAAGCTGGTGACTGAGTTTGGGAAAGTGTGTGGAAGAAGAAAGTTAAGAGTAAATGTGAGCTGGTGACTGAGTTTGGGAAAGTGTGTGGAAGAAGAAAGTTAAGAGTAAATGTGAATAAGAGCAAGGTTATTAGGTTCAGTAGGGTTGAGGGTCAAGTCAATTGGGAGGTGAGTTTGAATGGAGAAAAACTGGAGGAAGTGAAGTGTTTTAGATATCTGGGAGTGGATCTGGCAGCGGATGGAACCATGGAAGCGGAAGTGGATCATAGGGTGGGGGAGGGGGCGAAAATTCTGGGGGCCTTGAAGAATGTGTGGAAGTCGAGAACATTATCTCGGAAAGCAAAAATGGGTATGTTTGAAGGAATAGTGGTTCCAACAATGTTGTATGGTTGCGAGGCGTGGACTATGGATAGAGTTGTGCGCAGGAGGATGGATGTGCTGGAAATGAGATGTTTGAGGACAATGTGTGGTGTGAGGTGGTTTGATCGAGTGAGTAACGTAAGGGTAAGAGAGATGTGTGGAAATAAAAAGAGCGTGGTTGAGAGAGCAGAAGAGGGTGTTTTGAAGTGGTTTGGGCACATGGAGAGAATGAGTGAGGAAAGATTGACCAAGAGGATATATGTGTCGGAGGTGGAGGGAACGAGGAGAAGAGGGAGACCAAATTGGAGGTGGAAAGATGGAGTGAAAAAGATTTTGTGTGATCGGGGCCTGAACATGCAGGAGGGTGAAAGGAGGGCAAGGAATAGAGTGAATTGGAGCGATGTGGTATACCGGGGTTGACGTGCTGTCAGTGGATTGAATCAGGGCATGTGAAGCGTCTGGGGTAAACCATGGAAAGTTGTGTGGGGCCTGGATGTGGAAAGGGAGCTGTGGTTTCGGGCATTATTGCATGACAGCTAGAGACTGAGTGTGAACGAATGGGGCCTTTGTTGTCTTTTCCTAGTGCTACCTCGCACACATGAGGGGGGTGGGGGATGGTATTCCATGTGTGGCGAGGTGGCGATGGGAATGAATAAAGGCAGACAGTGTGAATTGTGTGCATGGGTATATATGTATGTGTCTGTGTGTGTATATATATGTGTACATTGAGATGTATAGGTATGTATATTTGCGTGTGTGGACGTGTATGTATATACATTGTGTATGTGGGTGGGTTGGGCCATTTCTTTCATCTGTTTCCTTGCGCTACCTCGCTAACGCGGGAGATAGCGACAAAGCAAAAAAAAATATATATATATATATATATATATATATATATATATATATATATATATATATATATATGTATATTATTTATTTATTTTGCTTTGTCGCTGTCTCCCGCGTTAGCGAGGTAGCGCAAGGAAACAGATGAAAGAATGGCCCAACCCGCCCACATACACATGTATATACATACATGTCCACACACGCACAATATACATACCTATACATCTCAATATACGCATGTATATACACAGACATATACATATATACACATGTACATAATTCATACTGTCTGCCTTTGTTTGTTCCCATTGCCACCTTGCCAAACATAGAATAACAACCCCCTCCCCCTTCATGTGTGCAAGGTAGCTCTAGGAAAAAGACCAAAGGCCCATTCGTTCACACTCAGTCTCTAACTGTCACGTAATAATGCACCGAAACCACAGCTCCCTTTCCACATCCAGGCCCCACACAGCTTTCCATGGTTTACCCCAGACGCTTCACATGCCCTGATTCAATCCACTGACAGCATGTCAACCCCGGTATACCACATCGCTCCAATTCACTCTATTCCTTGCCCTCCTTTCACCCTCCTGCATGTTCAGGCCCCGATCACACAAAATCTTTTTCACTCCATCTTTCCACCTCCAATTTGGTCTCCCTCTTCTCCTCGTTCCCTCCACCTCCGACACATATATCCTCTTGGTCAATCTTTCCTCACTCATTCTCTCCATGTGCCCAAACCACTTCAAAACACCCTCTTCTGCTCTCTCAACCACGCTCTTTTTATTTCCACACATCTCTCTTACCCTTACGTTACTCACTCGATCAAACCACCTCACACCACACATTGTCCTCAAACATCTCATTTCCAGCCCATCCATCCTCCTGCGCACAACTCTATCCATAGCCCACGCCTCGCAACCATACAACATTGTTGGAACCACTATTCCTTCAAACATACCCATTTTTGCTTTCCGAGATAATGTTCTCGACTTCCACACATTCTTCAAGGCCCCCAGAATTTTCGCCCCCTCCCCCACCCTATGATCCACTTCCGCTTCCATGGTTCCATCCGCTGCCAGATCCACTCCCAGATATCTAAAACACTTCACTTCCTCCAGTTTTTCTCCATTCAAACTCACCTCCCAATTGACTTGACCCTCAACCCTACTGTACCTAATAACCTTGCTCTTATTCACATTTACTCTTAACTTTCTTCTTCCACACACTTTACCAAACTCAGTCACCAGCTTCTGCAGTTTCTCACATGAATCAGCCACCAGCGCTGTATCATCAGCGAACAACAACTGACTCACTTCCCAAGCTCTCTCATCCCCAACAGACTTCATACTTGCCCCTCTTTCCAAAACTCTTGCATTTACCTCCCTAACAACCCCGTCCATAAACAAATTAAACAACCATGGAGACATCACACACCCCTGCCGCAAACCTACATTCACTGAGAACCAATCACTTTCCTCTCTTCCTACACGTACACATGCCTTACATCCTCGATAAAAACTTTTCACTGCTTCTAACAACTTTCCTCCCACACCATATATTCTTAATACCTTCCACAGAGCATCTCTATCAACTCTATCATATGCCTTCTCCAGATCCATAAATGCTACATACAAATCCATTTGCTTTTCTAAGTATTTCTCACATACATTCTTCAAAGCAAACACCTGATCCACACATCCTCTACCACTTCTGAAACCACACTGCTCTTCCCCAATCTGATGCTCTGTACATGCCTTCACCCTCTCAATCAATACCCTCCCATATAATTTACCAGGAATACTCAACAAACTTATACCTCTGTAATTTGAGCACTCACTCTTATCCCCTTTGCCTTTGTACAATGGCACTATGCACGCATTCTGCCAATCCTCAGGCATCTCACCATGAGTCATACATACATTAAATAACCTTACCAACCAGTCAACAATACAGTCACCCCCTTTTTTAATAAATTCCACTGCAATACCATCCAAACCTGCTGCCTTGCCAGCTTTCATCTTCCGCAAAGCTTTCACTACCTCTTCTCTGTTTACCAAATCATTTTCCCTAACCCTCTCACTTTGCACACCACCTCGACCAAAACACCCTATATCTGCCACTCTATCATCAAACACATTCAACAAACCTTCAAAATACTCACTCCATCTCCTTCTCACATCACCACTACTTGTTATCACCTCCCCATTTGCGCCCTTCACTGAAGTTCCCATTTGCTCCCTTGTCTTACGCACTTTGTTTACCTCCTTCCAGAACATCTTTTTATTCTCCCTAAAATTTAATGATACTCTCTCACCCCAACTCTCATTTGCCCTTTTTTTCACCTCCTGCACCTTTCTCTTGACCTCCTGTCTCTTTCTTTTATACATCTCCCACTCAATTGCATTTTTTCCCTGCAGAAATCGTCCAAATGCCTCTCTCTTCTCTTTCACTAATACTCTTACTTCTTCATCCCACCACTCACTACCCTTTCTAATCAACCCACCTCCCACTCTTCTCATGCCACAAGCATCTTTTGCGCTTGCATCAAGTATACATGTGTGTCTGTAATTACCAGTTTTTGTTGTATGAGAGAGCTCTACACACTCATGGGCTCTCATTTCCTGAACTTTCTATGCCATTAAGTAGTCTCTTAAACCTTTGTAAATTTTTGGCATTCACAGTCTCCATGGTCATTATATTCCAATTGTCCATCACTCTTACAGCATACTTACCAGCACCGCTGAATATCCTTTCTAACTATATTTTTGCTGTGCTGCTTGATACAGCCTCTTGTTACTCAGGAGCTGCATCTCTTGGAAAATTATCAGTGTTCTCCAGCTGGTTTAGAGGTTTGAAGTGTGTTTGTATGTGTATGTCGTTTTTCAAAGAAAAGTTGTTAAATGCATAGAAGGGTTAGGGGGTTGAGTATAGTAGGTAGTTGTAATTAATAGGAAATAACCCAAAGGTATATTGAAATTTGATTGTAATGATTAGGTAAGAGATAAGATATAACCCTTTATTTTTGTTATTTAGGTTCAGAAATTGACAAAGAATGAGATGTTGATGGTAAACATTGGCTCCTTGTCTACTGGTGGCCGAGTTTTGGCTGTAAAGGCAGATTTAGCGAAGATAACTCTCACACAGCCTGTGTGTACTGAGGAAGGAGAAAAAATTGCACTTTCCCGTAGGATTGATAAGCATTGGCGGTAAGAGTCAAGAAATCATTAAGTAAATTTTTTCTGATTTATGGTAACTTTAGATATAAGTTTTTGAATTATGTGCATATATACTTATATAAGTGAATATCATTTCAAAGAATTGCTAACCATTTATTTTGAAGTTAACTTTTTGATCTCTTAAGAAGTATATAAATATTTGCCATCTTCCACTGACAAAGATAACTTTTTGACCTCATAAGAAGTATATAAATATTTGCCATCTTCCACTGACAAAGAAAGTAGGATTTCTATATAGTCAACCAGCATAACATGAGCATATTGACATGTAAAGATACTGAATTATCAACAATGCACTCAAGCTTTACATTTTCTTCCAGTTTGATTGGTTGGGGCCAGATTCGTCGAGGTGTCACCATTAAGCCAGAGTAACAGTATCATTTTTTATGGAAGTATTTTTTGTAACATAGAAGGAAGTAAAGTTGCTTCTTGAAAGTACCTTGGATATGAATTATACAATCTATGAGGAAGAAAGAGCTTAAATAATTTGCTTGGGTATTTTCTCTTATACTTGTGCATACAATTTGTGCAGGTGAAGACTATTAGCATGATAAGGAATGGAGGTTATTAAGCATTATATATATATATATATATATATATATATATATATATATATATATATATATATATATATATATATATATATATATTTTATCCCTGGGGATAGGGGAGAAAGAATACTTCCCACGTATTCCCTGTGTGTCGTAGAAGGCAACTAAAAGGGAAGGGAGCGGAGGGCTGGAAATCTTCCCTTCTCATTTTTTTTTTTTTTCCCCCCAAAGGAAGGAACAGAGAAGGGGACCAGGTGAGGATATTCCCTCAGAGGCCCAGTCCTCTGTTCTTGACGCTACCTCGCTGAGGCAGGAAATGGCGAATAGTATGAAAGAAAGAAAAGAAATATATATATATATATATATATATATATATATATATATATATATATATATATATATATATATATATATATCTTTCTTTCAAACTATTCGCCATTTCCCGCATTAGCGAGGTAGCGTTAAGAACAGAGGACTGGGCCTTTGAGGGAATACCCTCACCTGGCCCAATTCTCTGTTCCTTCTTTTGGAAAATTAAAAAAAAAAAAAAACGAGAGGGGAGGATTTCCAGCCCCCCGCTCCCTCCCCTTTTAGTCGCCTTCTACGACACGCAGGGAATACGTGGGAAGTATTCTTTCTCCCCTATCCATGGTTGTTTAATTTGTTTATGGATGGGGTTGTTAGGGAGGTAAATGCAAGAGTTTTGGAAAGAGGGGCAAGTATGAAGTCTGTTGGGGATGAGAGAGCTTGGGAAGTGAGTCAGTTGTTGTTCGCTGATGATACAGCGCTGGTGGCTGATTCATGTGAGAAACTGCAGAAGCTGGTGACTGAGTTTGGGAAAGTGTGTGGAAGAAGAAAGTTAAGAGTAAATGTGAGCTGGTGACTGAGTTTGGGAAAGTGTGTGGAAGAAGAAAGTTAAGAGTAAATGTGAATAAGAGCAAGGTTATTAGGTTCAGTAGGGTTGAGGGTCAAGTCAATTGGGAGGTGAGTTTGAATGGAGAAAAACTGGAGGAAGTGAAGTGTTTTAGATATCTGGGAGTGGATCTGGCAGCGGATGGAACCATGGAAGCGGAAGTGG